>NC_041384.1:338654811-338655398 GCF_002162155.2 Triticum dicoccoides
ACTCGGGGGCTTAGCTACAGTCCAGTACTCGCCTAAGTTTGTAAAATCCTACCGAGTGGTGAGCTAGCCTCCCACTCAGGGGCTTAGCTGCAGTCCAGTACTCGCCTAAGTTTGTAAAATCCTACCGAGTGGTGAGCAACCCTCCCACTCGGGGGCTTAGCTGCAGTCCAGTACTCGCCTAAGTTTAAAAAATCCTACCGAGTGGTGAGCAACCCTCCCACTCGGGGGCTTAGCTGCAGTCCAGTACTCGCCTAAGTTTAAAAAATCCTACCGAGTGGTGAGCAACCCTCCCACTCGGAGGCTTAGCTGCAGTCCAGAACTCACCTAAGTTTAAAAAATCCTACCGAGTGGTGAGCAACCCTCCCACTCGGAGGCTTAGCTGCAGTCCAGTGCTCGCCTAAGTTTGTAAAATCCTACCGAGTGGTGAGCCAGCCTCCCACTCGGGGGCTTAGCTGCAGTCCAGTACTCGCCTAAGTTTAAAAAATCCTACCGAGTGGTGAGCAACCCTCCCACTCGGGGGCTTAGCTGCAGTCCAGTACTCGCCTAAGTTTAAAAAATCCTACCGAGTGGTGAGCAACCCTCCCACT
>NC_041384.1:338655804-338668090 GCF_002162155.2 Triticum dicoccoides
AAAATCCTACCGAGTGGTGAGCAATCCTCCCACTCTAGGGCTTAGTTGTAGCCCAGTGCTCGCCTAAGTTTTTTTTTTTAAATCCTACCGAGTGGTGAGCAATCCTCCCACTTGGGGGCTTAGCTGCAGTCCAGTACTCGCCTAAGTTTGTAAAATCCTTTCCCTAAGAGCTGCACCACCAGTACAATGTACACTCCATCCCTACCCGCAAGGACGACGAGGGGCAGGTCGACCGCTGCCCTCTTCTCCGAGCTACGCCACAAATACAACGTACGCTCCACCCTTGTCCGCAAGGACGACGAGGCGCAGGTCGACTGCAACCCTCTTCTCCGAGCTTCGCCACAAGTACACCATGCGCTCCATCCTTGTCAGCAAGGACGATGAGGTGCAGATCGACCGCGACCCTCTTCTCCGAGCTGCACCACAACTACAACGTACGCTCCACCCTTGTCCGCAAGGACCATGAGGCGCAGGTCGACTGCAACCCTCTTCTCCGAGCTTCTCCACAAGTACAACATGCTCTCCATCCTTGTCCGCAAGGACGGTGAGGCACAGGTCAACTGCAACCTTCTCTTCCAAGCTACGCCACAAATACAACGGAGCAGATCCCAAAAGCAATCGCAAGTATACTCAAAAGCAGTTCGGATAAATCCTGAAGTTCCAAGCAACAAATTAAAAGTATTCGAGCATCAAGCCCGAGGGAGTTTAATGGTTACAACAACCACTCGGCATTTCGAGGCAAATTTAAGACATGTTTAATCTCATAGTTTGTTCACTCGGCAGAAGGAGGGCTGGAGGGTTCGACAAATTCGTCCAAGTTGATTCCATCTGCGATCCGAGTGGCAGCATCGATGAAAGTCTCCATAAAGGACTTGAAGTCGTGCCTTTTGGTGTTGGCGACCTGGATCACCGCTAGCTTGTCTTCACGAGCTTCCTTGGAGTGGACTCTGACCAAGGACAACGCCACGTCAGCACCACACCAGGCAGAGGACTTCTTCCATTCTTGCACTCGACCAGGGATCTCGTCGAGCCGAGCTATCAGAGATTCCAAGTCATTTTGAAGCGTCGCCCTTGGCCAGAGTAATGGGTCGATTCATGAAACTGCAACCTTCAGACGCACGAGGTAGCTTGTGATGCTGGCAACGCGGGACTCCAGTCGGAGCATGTTGATGGCAGTTTCGTCGCAAACTAGAGAAACGATAGGGTCCAGACCTGTCTCGATCCTTCCGGTTTCCTTGTCAAAGTTTTGGCAGAATTCCGCAATCAAAGAGTTAGTGAGTCGACTGGACAGGATTAGCTTACAAAACAGTCGGTTTAAAAGGAGTACCTTCCAACATAAGATAGAGCTTCTTAGAAAGACTTCTCAGATAGGCTTCCGTGTCATTTCTCTTGCGAACCGCGGACTCCAACTTCTCATTCAGGGCAATTTTATCCTTCTTCAGACGACTCACTTCTCAGTTAGACTCATTGAGATAGGACTTCAGCTTGTTCACCTCCCCTTCCAACGCTCCGACTGAAGCCAGCTTCTGGTCTGCAAGGGCAGTCTTATCTTGGGCTTCCTTCTACGCAGCTGCAAGGTCCAAGTCCTTCTCTAGAACCAACTTCATTTTCTCTGCAAAAGAAGCAATCGGATCAAACAAGAGATCGAAGAAATATCTTAAAAGACGATCGACGTGAACAGTCGTCAGGCAGCTACCTTCCATACTGGCAGCTTCATCTTGAGCTTTCTTCAAATTCTGGTGGGCAGCCTCAAGTTCAGCAATATTGGAAATGAGAGTACAAGATTTCTGCAGGAGGTAAAAGACGTGTCAAACGACAAGACCAAAGGTTATTTACTCAGACCCCAGCCGACTGCCCGCAGTCGACTAAGGTCTCGGGGACTACACCCAGCGGGTGCACTTGGCGTGCCCCCACTGGTTCAGACCCAACTCGACCGGCCCGCCCGGGTCGAGTTAAAAAAAAGAGAAAAGAACTATTCAGACCTCGGCCAACTGCCAGCAGTCGACCGCGGTCTCGGGGATTACACCCAGTGGGTGCACTTGACGTGCCCCCACTGGTTTAGATCTCATTCGACTGGTCCACCCGGGTCAAGTGGAAGAAAAGAAAGAAAAAAAGAACTCAGACCCCATTCGACTGCACGCAGTCGACTGTGGTCTTGGGGACTACACCTAGTGGGCGCACTTAGAGTGCCCCCACCGGTTCAGATCCTACTCGCCCAGACCAAGTGGAAGAGCGCAAAAACCAAAGACAAAAAAACACCCAGTGGGTGTACAGATTCGACGCAAACAATAGGAGATTGTATGCAAGAAAATATTTCGGGTAGCATATCCTAATAGAACAAGGTCAGTCGGAAGTTTACTTACCTGGACATTGGCCCGGAGTGCATCGCTGGCGTCGTAAGAAGCCTGGCTATGCTCGTGCACCGTCTTCATCTGCTCCATCATCATGTTAGCCTGACGGATGGCTTCCGCAGCCGCGTTCGACTAGTTTTCCGGAACATGGCAGTTCGTGAAGAAGGGGGCAGATGCCCCAGGTGCGGCAGCTTGGAGCTCCAAAGCGTGAGGCTGGACGACTGAAGGGAACACCGGTTCAATCGACGGTGCAGGGCGCTCAGTCGAGAATGGTACAGTGAAAGTTACAGAGGCCCCGCCTGCGTTTTCATATTGCCGGGTGGTTGGTGTGGTCGTCGGTCCCTACTGAGACGTCTTGCCAGCTGCTACTTTTTTGTTCTTCTTGGGCCTAGGAGCCACGTCTTCATCATCATCTGGAAGATCGATGACGTTGGGTGGAGCTGCAGAGAGATCAGTCGACCCCAAGTGAATCGCTAGAATTCAATCGACCGAGTAATCAAGAACAAGATCATAAGAGTTTTTTACCTAGGTTGGAGGTGACCGCGTCTTCCATCTCCTCGTCTCGATATTGGTAGGAAGAGGATCCCAATGTAGCAGCACTTCAAATGTCCACACTCAGTCGGTTATGTTCTTTTGCTCGAGTCAACGAAAAGAACAGATCAAATGATTACCCGGAGATGGTGGGGACGATCACTTTGATTCTGGGCAAAGCCTTCGGTGGTTTAGAGGAGGTGGATTTCGATGCTTTTGGCGCAGGAGGCCGCACAACCATGAGCTGCTTTGATGCCTTCTCAGTCGGCGCTGGAGAAGACGTCTGGGGTCACTTCGAAGTTTGCCCAGTCGGCGCGGTCGCCACCACCGGGGTGCTCGCCGGGTCATGAGCATGCTTGAACTCCTCTCTATGTGAGGAGGCGAATCGACCTCTTCGTCATCACTCGAGTCGTCGCTCTCCTTGTCCTCCTCTGCATCCGAGTGCCACTCACCACTCTCGCCCCCGCTCGCCCCTTCCTCGACGTCTTGCTCCTGCACTCCATTGGGCATCGAGTACATATCAATGAGAGCCTGAAAGGACAACGAACAAAAGAAATACAGTCGACCATCAACAAAGGTGTTACATAGTGAATAGAGAAGATACTTGACAAAGCAGAATCATACCTGTTCCGGCTGGCGTAATGGTCGAATGGAATCACCCTCCTAGACCCCCGGGGATTATCTTTTGTTGCTGGTGATTCCTTTCAGCCACTTCTCCACCGTGTCTTCACTAACGTCCTCCGGGTGGATCCGAGTGGAGACCTCGAGTCCTGAGTACATCCACATGGGGTGATCACGGGCTTGAAGTGGTTGGATGCGTCGACTGAGAAAGACCTCCAGCAGGTCCATTCTAGTCACCTCGTCACGGACAACTTGGACGACCCGCTCGACCAACGCCTTCACCTGCGCCTTCTCTTCCGGGACCACCCTCAAGGAGGAAGGCTTCTCCACTCGAGCCAAGGAAAAGGGGGGAAGTCCAGTCGACTGACCCAGGGTCGGTTGGTCCTTACTGTAAAACCAGGTCGACTGCCAGCCCCGGACCGAGTCAGGAAGGATCACAGCTGGGAAGGTGCTCTTATTCCTCATTTGGATTCCAAGGCCCCGCACATCTGAATCACCTGCGTGCTATCATCACTCGGGTTGGCCTTCTTGACCGATTGGGAGAGGTAGGTGAATATGTGCTTGAAGAGACCCCAATGCGGTCGACAACCCAAGAAATTATCGCACATTGACACAAAGGCAGCCAGATACACTACGGTGTTTGGAGTAAAGTGGTGGAGTTGAGCACCGAAGAAGTTCAAAAAGCCACGAAAGAAAGGGTGGGGAGGCAAAGAGAATCCGCGGTCGACATGAGTGGCGAGGAGAACGCACTCACCCTCCAGCGGCCGCGGCTCGATCTCGTTCCCCGGGAGCCACGCTGATTCATGGGGGATCAGTCCCCCCTGCACCAGGTCGTCGAGGTCGTCCTGGCTGATCGTCGAGCGGATCCAGTTGCCCTGGATCCAGCTCGGCGACAGGCCGGATCTCGACGAGGATCCACCCTAGCTGGTCCTCTTGCCTTTCGCCTTCGCGGTCGCCTTCTTCACGCGCTCCAACGCCACCATCTTCTCCTTTCCCATGACGGTGGATCAAGTCCGAGAGAGGCTACGACACCGAGAGCGGAAGCGGGCGCAGCGGAGAAGTCTGGGGAAGAAGAAAGAGAATGAGGGCGCACAGTTCAAAAGCCCGATCCGGTGCCTTTTATAAGGTCACTTCCGAGTGACTGACTTGTAGGCCCGGATGATCTAAACAAATCCCGCAATAGTTGCGCGTGCGATACGTGGCGAAATCCGTCCTGATTATCACGACCTCGCCCGTCCGGCGCGCTTCCCGAAATTCAAATCCCGCGAAATCCACGGACAGCAGAACAACTTATCAGACGAAAAACATCTTATGCATTGTCATTCGGAACTCTACCATAAAAGTTCACTCGACAAAAACTAAGAATGGACCAAGGCGACTAAAAAAGAAGTTGGTGTCATCCCCTCAGTTCATTGATCCATAGCAAGATATACTCATAGCACGAAAAATGAGTTGGAAGTGTTCTCAACTCCTTCCTCAGACAAACCCTGATCCATTCGGGGGCTAATGATGAAGCTATGTACCTAGGGTAGGGTCATGGATCTGTTCAAGATACCCTCCCCAAGGACATCCCTAAAAGAACCAGAAGCAGTCGAAGAAAAATCATCACCCACTCGACCATGAAGCCATGTTCCACTCGACAGTCTTGAAGACACTCGACCGTACGGACAACCACTCGACTACCAGAAGATCTAGAGCCACTCCTCTCTGCAACGGTCGAGATTTAAGTCATAGCCTTAATGATCATTATGTACGTTTATTACAGGCGTTACCAGTAACGTCTCCATCTTTATGTACCTTAAACCCTCTGTGTTGTGGGTTGGCTGGGATCTTGGCGCACTCTATATAAGCCACCCCCTCCATAGGCACAAGGGTTTGCACCCCCTGTAACACACACGCATATAATCCAGTCGACCGCCTCCGGGCTCCGAGACGTAGGGCTGTTACTTCCTCCAAGAAGGGCCTGAACTCATAAAACTCGTGTGTACAACTGCTCCATAGCTAGGATCTTGCCTCTACATTCCTACCCCCCTTTCTACTGTCAGACTTAGAATTGACGTGCCCCCACTGGTTCAGATCTCATTCTACCGGTCCGGCCGGGTCGAGTGGAAGAAAAGAAAGAAGAAAAAAAGAACTCAGACCCCAGTCAACTGCCGCAGTCGACTGCGGTCTCGGGGACTACGCCTAGTGGGTGCACTTAGAGTGCCCCCACCAGTTCAGATCCTACTCGCCTAGACCGAGTGGAAGAGCGCAAATACCAAAGACAACAAAACACCCAGTGGGTGTACAGATTCGACGCAAACAATAGGAGATTGTATGGAAGAAAATATTTCGGGTAGCATATCCTAATAGAACAAGGTCAGTCGGAAGTTTACTTACCTGGACATTGGCCCGGAGTGCAGCGCTGGCATCGTAAGCAGCCTGGCTATGCTCGTGCACTGTATTCATCTGCTGCATCATCACGTTAGCCTGACGGATGGCTTCCACAGCCGCATCCAACTGGTTTTCCGGAACATGGTAGTTGGTGAAGAAGGGGGTAGGCGACCCAGGTGCGGCAGCTTGGACTGCGAAGCATGAGGCTGGACGACTGAAGAGACACAGGTTCAATCGACGGTGCAGGGCGCTCACTCGACAATGGTACATTGAAAGTTATAGAGGCCCCGCCTGCGTCTTCAGATTGCACGGCGGTTGGTGTGGTCGTCGGTCCCTGCTGACACGTCTTGCCAGCTGCTACTTTTTTCTTCTTCCTGGGCCTAGGAGCCACGTCTTCATCATCATCTGGAAGATCGATGATGTTGGGTGGAGCTATAGAGAGAACAGTCGACCCCAAGTGAATCGCTAGAATTCAATCGACCGGGTAATCAAGAACCAGATCATAAGAGTTTTTTACCTGGGTTGGAGGTGACCGCGTCTTCCATCTCCTCGTCTTGATATTGGTAGGAAGAGGTTCCCGATGTAGCATCACTGCAAATGTCCACACTCAGTCGGTTATGTTCTTTTGCTCGAGTCGACGAAAATAATGGATCAGATGATTACCCGGAGATGCTGGGGACGATCACTTTGATTTTGGGCAAAGCCTTCGGTGGTTTAGAGGAGGTGGCTTTCGATGATTTTGGCGCAGGAGGCCGCACAACCTTGAGCTACTTCGATGCCTTCTCAGTCGGCGTTGGGGAAGATGTCCGGGGGCGCTTCGAAGTTTGCCCAGTCGGCGCGGTCGCCAGGACCGGGGTGCTCGCCGGGTCGTGAACGTGCTTGGATCTCCTCTCTCTGCGAGGAGGCGAATCGACCTCTTCATCATCACTCGAGTCGTCGCTCTCCTCATCCTCCTCTACATCCGAGTGCCACTCGCCACTCTCGCGCCCGCTCGCCCCTTCATCGACGTCTTGCTCCTGCACTCCATTGGGCATCGAGTACATATCAATGAGAGCCTGAAAGGACAACGAACAAAAGAAATACAGTCGACCGTCAACAAAGGTGTTACACAGTGAATAGAGAAGATACTTGACAAAGCAGAATCATACCTGTTCCGGCTGGCGTGAATGGTCGAATGGAATCACCCTCCTAGACCCCCGGGGATTATCTTTTGTTGCTGGTGATTCCTTTCAGCCACTTCTCCACCATGTCTTCACTAACGTCCTCCGGGTGGATCCGAGTGGAGTCCTCAAGTCCCGAATACATCCACATCGGATGATCACGGGCTTGAAGTGGTTGGATGCGTCGACTGAGAAAGACCTCCAGCAGGTCCATTCTAGTCACCCCGTCACGGACAAGTTGGACGACCCGCTCGACCAACGCCTTCACCTGCGCCTTCTCTTCCGGGACCACCCTCAAGGAGGAAGGCTTCTCCACTTGAGACAAGGAAAAGGGGGGAAGTCCAGTCGACTGACCCGGGGTCGGCTGGTCCTTACAGTAAAACCAGGTCGACTGCCAGCCCCGGACCGAGTGAGGAAGGATCATAGCAGGGAAGGTGCTCTTATTCCTCATTTGGATTCCAAGGCCCCCGCACATCTGAATCACGTGCGTCCTCTCATCACACGGGTTGGCCTTCTTGACCGACTGTGAGCGGCAGGTGAATATGTGCTTGAAGAGACCCCAGTGCGGTCGACAACCCAAGAAATTTTTGCACATTGACACAAAGGCAGCCAAATACACTATGGTGTTTGGAGTAAAGTGGTGGAGTTGAGCCCCGAAGAAGTTCAAAAAGCCACGAAAGAAAGGGTGGGGAGGCAAAGAGAATCCGCGGTCGACATGAGTGGCGAGGAGAATGCACTCACCCTCTTGTGGCCGCGGCTCGGTCTCGTTCCCCGGGAGCCGCGCTGATTCGTGGGGGATCAGTCCCCCCTGCACCAGGTCGTCGAGGTCGTCCTGGCTGATCGTCGAGCGGATCCAGTCGCCCTGGATCCAGCCCGGCGGCAGGCCAGATCTCGACGAGGATCCACCCCAGCTGGTCCTCTTGCCTTTCGCCTTCGCGGTCGTCTTCTTCGCGCACTCCAATGCCACCATCTTCTCCTTTCCCATGGCGGTGGATCAAGTCCGAGCGAGGCTACGACACGAGAGCAGAAGCGGGCGCAGCGGAGAAGTCTGAGGAAGAAGAAAGAGAATGAGGGCGCATAGTTCAAAAGCCCGGTCCGGTGCCTTTTATAAGGTCACTTCCGAGTGACTGACTTGTAGGCCCAGACGATCTAAACAAATCCCGCAACAGTCGCGCGTGCGATACGTGGCGAAAAAGGTGGCACAAGAGTTAAAGCGACCTGCCTAATCCGTCCCGATTACCACGACCTCGCCCATCCGGCGCGCTTCCCGAAATTCGAATCTCATGAAATCCGCGGACAACAGAACAACTTATCGGCCGGAAAACATCTTCTGCATCGTCATTCGGAACTCTACCGTAAAAGTTCACTCGACAAAGACTAAGAATGGACCAAGGCGACTGAAAAAGAAGTTGGTGTCATCCCCTCAGTTCATTGATCCAGAGAAAGATATACTCATAACACGAAAAATGAGTCGGAAGTTTTCTCAACTCCTTCCTCACTAAACCCTGATCCATTCGGGGGCTAATGATGAAGCTATGTACCTAGGGTAGGGTCATGGATCTGTTAAAGATACCCTCCCCAAGGATAACCCTAAAAGAACCAGAAGAAGTCGAAGAAAAATCATCATCCACTCGACCATGAAGCCATGTTCCACTCAACAGTCTTGAAGACACTCGACCGTACGGACAACCACACGACTACCAGAAGATCTAGAGCCACTCCACTCTGCAACGGTCGTGATTTAAGTCATAGCCTTAATGATCATTATGTACTTTTATTACAGGCGTTACCAGTAACGTCTCCATCTTTATGTACATTAAATCCTCTGTGTCGTGGGTTGGCTGGGATCTTGGCGCACTCTATATAAGCCACCCCCTCCATAGGCACAAGGGTTCGCACCCCTTGTAACACACATGCATATAATCTAGTCGACCGCCTCTAGGCTCCAAGACGTAGGGCTGTTACTTCCTTCGAGAAGGGCCTGAACTCATAAAACTCGCGTGTACACTTCCTCCATAGCTAGGATCTTGCCTCTACATTCCTACCCCCTTTCTACTGTCAGACTTAGAACCACGACACAGTACTTCCGTACTATGGCCGCCAAGTACCGGAGCTTCAGTTGCCTTCTAGGGTTTCCGGGTTTCGTCCTGTGATTTGTTTGGTTCATTGCATTCATCATTGCATCATGTGCATTGCATCATGTCATCATGCCATCATGTCATTTCTTTTCTTAACTCAACTAAATAAATGGCATGGATCCTTGATCCATTTAAACTGAGGGAATTCACATGGTGATTCTCTTTACAACATATCCTCTCTATATTTAGAGAGCTCTAGTAAATATTCCAATTATTTGGATTTACCGCAAACACACTTGCAATTTAAAACTCTCAGGTCTTTTCTGCTTCGAGTTTCTCCTCAAACCTTGCCATTTATTCTATCATCATTTTCCAGAGCTCCACCTAAATTCTCAACATTTTTTGGACCTTCTAATTACTAGTCCTTGTTCAAACCATTTGAATTAAATTCTTGCAAACGCGTCCATTCCTATTTTTCTTGGATAAAACTCATTTTTATGAGGCCGGGAAAATAGCCCCCTTGCACAAATCCATTCCTTAACCCTCCTTTTTTTTCTCTATTTCTTTTCTCCAAAAAGAAGAAGAGAGAGAAAGAGAGAAGCCTAGCTCAGGTCTAGCGGATGGCCCATCCTAACCCCGCAGCCTTTGGGCCAAGGCTCAGCCGGCACCCCCCATCCTAACCCTAGCCCATCTCCCACGCTCCCTCTCGTCCTCCTGTTATCGCCGCCACCCACGCACGCATGTAGCCCCGATCCATCTCCCTCCCTGATCCCATCTCTTCCTCACTCGTCTCCCTCTTCCTCCCGTAGCGCCGCCAGAGGAGTAGGGTAGCAGCACGTCCTGCCCGATTCCCCAACACCGCCCCTGCCAGAGTCCCTCGCCTCCCCCACCTGATCCGTCCGGCCTCTGCCGCGTTCGCCCGTTCCCAGCCGGATCCCACCAGCAGGGCCCCATCTCCGCCTCTGTTTCCTCCACCACCATCGCCTCCGGGTGCTGCACCGACGTTCTATCTCGTCGGAGTAGCCCAGCGGACCAGGATGCCCCTGCTGCACCTCTCCTTTTCTTCCCCTGGTTCCCTTCCTCTTTGACTCTCTCTCTCCCGACTCAAATCCCTCCCTCTCTCGTCTCTGTAACAGAAAGCCCCGAGGAGCCGCCCTCGTCCCTAACGCCGGCAAGCTCGCTGATGTCCTTGTGCAGCAACACTGGTGCACCCACCTCCGCACACCCACCTCATCGGACCCCTACCCCGGCTCCATCTCCACGCGAAGACCATCCACCTCTGCTCATGTCAAAGCTTCACCTGCAGCTCTGCATCACTTGTGCCTCCTTCCCTGGCAGAGCAGCTCTTGTCTGAGCGGTCCCCTTTGGACAACCCGGTTGCTACCGTCGCTGCCTTAAACTTCCCTGGTGCAGCTTGCTTTCAATGAATGGCGGCCTGAGGTTTACCTCCACGACCTGCAAGGCCGAGAACACCAAGCACCCCTTCTAGCTATCAATTCCGCAAGCGCCAAGTAACACGATGACCCTCGAAGACTTCAGATTCGACAATTCCGATGACGCTCTTGTACAACTATGTTGCCGAGACCGGAACCGGCAAGACCGATGACACGGAAACGGCAAGTACCCTACGCACGAAGACGCCTAAGACCATTTCGGGTTTCATCAAGTACCGCTATCGATGACTCGAACACTTATGAAAACGTGTTCCACTACCGTTGCCGAGATTGCGAGAACCTCTACCGATGACCTCGGAGCATGAACGACGACCGTTGTCGAAGACCCATACCTCTACCGCCGTCCCGAGAACGCCTACTTCCTCTACTTGCACCGAACCCGAACCCGAACCCAAACCGTCCCGCTTGCACGCTTCGAAGGTATAACCGCCGAGAACGACCGCCTGTGGACGAATGCATATGTTGTATGAAATGCTCCCGTTTACACCATGCCCGACGTGTTTTTTGCATGTTCCCCGTTGCCATGCCATCGTCTCGTGGGAACCCGGTTACCGGGATCACCCCACCTTCTATCGCATGTCACGCTCCCGTCATTTTTCCTTTTGCACCGGTATCTCCGTGAGCTATCGGAACCGGAATGTTGCCGTGGCACCATTTCTGCTGTCATTGTCGTGGCACCCTTTTCGTTTCTGCCACGATGACAAATGCTTCATATCATGCTCTTGTAAACTAAATTGTTGTTGCATTAAATTGCTAATGCTTATGGGGATTTACCGGGTTTGTTGTTTGTTATATCCGGCCCCATTAAAATTGTTTATATGGTATTGTTTTGTTATGTTTCGCCTCTTGACATGCTTAACAACATTTAATATTGTTGAGTACCTAACCGGGAGTGAACTAAATAATTGATGTGGTGTTCCGTCAATATGCAACTCGTTGCATATTGGGCTCCATTTAACTTGTAGTTTTGTTTGTGCACTTTGCCATGCCATGCTTCATTAAATCGGACATGCATCATACATGATTGTGCATCATGCCATGTTTATGTGATGGTTGTTTACTATGGTGTTTGCTTCTTTCCGGTGTTTCTTCTTCGGGTTAGTTCCGATAACGCCGCGTTTGTGAGGATTCGTTCGACTACGTCCGTTTGTTTTCTTCATGGACCCGTTCTTCTTCCTTGCGGGATTTCAGGCAAGATGACCATACCCTCAAAATCACTTCTATCTTTGCTTGCTAGTTGCTCGCTCTATTGCTATGCCTATGCTGCGATACCTACCACTTGCTATATCATGCCTCCCATATTGCCATGTCAAGCCTCTAACCCACCTTGTCCTAGCAAACCGTTGTTTGGCTATGTTACCGCTTTGCTCAGCCCCTCTATAGCGTTGTTAGTTGCAGGTGAAGTTGGAGTTTGTTCCTTATTGGAACATGGATATGTTGGGATATCACAATATCTCTTATTTTAATTAATGCATCTATATACTTGATAAAGGGTGGAAGGCTCGGCCTTATGCCTGGTGTTTTGTTCCACTCTTGTCGCCCTAGTTTCCGTCATACCGGTGTTATGTTCCTTGATTTTGCGTTCCTTACACGGTTGGGTTATAATGGGAACCCCTTGTCAGTTCACCTTGAATAAAACTCCTCCAGCAAGGCCCAACCTTGGTTTTACCATTTGCACTAACAACCTAGCCTTTTTCCCTTGGGTTTTCGAAGCCCGA
>NC_041384.1:338668309-338727931 GCF_002162155.2 Triticum dicoccoides
TCCGGGAAATTTGAGGGTTGGTTTTACTCGTAGCTAGTCTCATCCGGTGTTGCCCTGAGAACGAGGTACATGCGGCTCCTATCGGGATTTGTCGGCACATAGGGTGGCTTTGCTGGTCTTGTTTTACCATTGTCGAGATGTCTTTTGACAAGGATTCCGAGCCTGATCGGGTCTTCCTGGGAGAAGGAATATCCTTCGTTGACCGTGAGAGCTTGTGATGGGCTAAGTGTGGACACCCCTACAGGGATTTGAACTTTCGAAAACCGTGCCTGCAGTTATGGGCAGATGGGAATTTGTTAATGTCTGGTTGTAGAAAACTTGACACTTAACTTATTTAAAATGCATCAACCGCGTGTGTAGCCGTGATGGTCCCTTTCCGGCAGAATCTGGGAAGTGAACACGGTGTTGGAGTCATGCTTGGACGTAAGTAGTTTCAGGATCACTTCTTGATCACTTCTAGTTCACGGCCGTGCCTTGCCTTCTCTTCTCGCTCTCTTTTGCGTAAGTTAGCCACCATATATGATAGTGCTTGCTGCAGCTCCACCTCATACCTTTTACCTACCCATAAGCTTAAATAGTCTTGATCGCGAGGGTGTGAGATTGCCGAGTCCCCGTGACTCACAGATTACTTCCAAAATCAGTTGCAGGTGCCGATGAAACTGTGCAGGTGACGCAACCGAGCTCAAGGAGGAGCTCGATGAAGGTCTTGTTCATCGCGTTGTTTCGTTTCCGTTGATCAGTAGTGGAGCCCAGTTGGGGCGATCGGGGATCTCTAGTATTAGGGGTAGTCTTCTTTTATTTTGGTTCCGTAGTCGGACCTTGATTGTATCTGGATGTTGTAATGCTTTATTTATGTATTGTGTGAAGTGGCGATTGTAAACCAACTCTGTACCTCTTTCTTATTCAGTACATGGGATGTGTAAAGATTACCCCTCTTGCGACATTGCCTTCAATGCGTTTATGCCTCTAAGTCGTGCTCCAACACGTGGGAGATATAGCCGCATCGAGGGTGTTACAAGTTGGTATCAGAGCCATCGCCGACAGAGGAGCCCCCCCTGCTTGATCGAATCGCTGGTGTTGTTGAGTCTAGAAAAATATTTTGAGTCTTTTAGGATTATATATATCGGAGAGTAGGATTCTTTTTACTCCTCAGTCCCTTCGTCGCTCTGGTGAGGCATCCTGACGTAGAGTTTTGACTCTTCTGTTCTCTAATTTGACTAAATTTTTTTTAGGATCACGCGGCTATTTTGGAATCGTTCCGATGGTTTTGTGACGAGAACATTGTTCTTGGTGCCTCCTGACATTTAGGGGTTGTGGCAGTGTCCCGGGGAGTTGAGCTCCGAGGTGTTGTCGTCACAATTTATCGTTACAGTTCTGGAATACCTGAGTTCCGCCGACATCGAAAATCTGTTTTATGCAGTTGTTGGTGTGATAACCTCGACGCCACCCAGTACTGGGGCGGGAGTTCGGGAGTATTGCCATAACTCGTATAACGATTGCTTTTTGAAGGTTGAGGTAAATGATTTCAGAAGATTTCTTGGTTATGTGTTGAAGGATGGATACAACTGGATGTAGGATTTGTTAGTTTGGGTGAGATATTATGCTTCCCCTGTATCCCCAACACCTGATTGCATAACCGAAAAGTTTCGGGAGTTTATAAGTGGGAATTCAAGTAGTTCTTAGGATATCTTTCCGACAGATGTATGATATGAAATCGGGGTTCGACGTCTAGTGGTCCGCCTATTCACGGTTGGTTTTACAGTGGTCTCGTCGTGTCTTAAATAGTCCTGGGCTATGCTGACTCGGGGACGCTTCGTATGTCATGTACACTGCCTTGTACATGATGGTGCTGTATGATCGAGCCCGTGTGGGCCCCACCACGAAAACTTCGGACAAAATCTCTATCATATGTTTGTTCCGGCTTATTCTGCAAGCCAACCCTTTGTTTTGTTTTCAGTTGTGGTATTCGAGTTGCTTCGAAGTCAAATGTTGATTCCATACCTTTTCGTAAGCAGTGTTCTCATATTTCTATGTGAATACCAATCCTTCATGATAATCGAGATTGTCATGTCAATCCTTTTTCAACTGGCGTGTGTTCTCTTCAAGTGAATCCGATCATTTCAACACCCGCAAGATCAATTATCACTTCTTCTCAACGGTGCTCATTTCATCTGTCCCAAGCTGCCTTTGTTTTTCCCGCCCTCCCAACCTTTTTCTTCAAGGACTCAGATTTCTTATTCAAGTATCCTTTTATTGATGGGAAGCCTCTCCTTTCTTTGCGTCAATGTTCTTATCCGGTGATTCTCAAGAAGATACTAACGGAGCTTCAAGTTATCATTATTCATTCTCTTTCTTCTCCAGTGGATTCAATTCAAGCTTTGTTGATCATATCCCTTTTTCCTCGTTTCTAATGCCTTTCCCATGACCGGTGCACCTAATAATCATCCACTTCTCGCTATTCATGTGTTCCGGACTGCTGAAGATATCTCAGAAGATGCTAGTGTTCATTCTCAATTCGTTGAAGTTCTTCTGATAATGTTACCTCATTCAAGCCATTTAAATCAACCGGTGCATTATCTCTTCCTAAGCAATATTTTCAACGGTGTTTTCTTTTGAGTGGGCCCTAACCCACAGGTCTTTTCCCAGGATCTTACCTGACTCTTCTAATCTTCCCGGAGTTACTTTCAAATTCATCTCAAAGTTTGACGTAAGAATGAGTTATCATCAGTCAGTTGGTTTCTTCAAGATACTTCTAATTCTTATCATCATTGGCTCAACCTATCTATTCTTCATTATTCCGGAGTATCTCAACAATTCATGGTCGTGTTTCTCATTGTCATTCTCTGCATTTGAAGACCAAAGAAGAGTTCTCCTCCATATCTTGCTTCATTCTCTTCAAGATTCATGGTTCAACCTTGATGCCATCCTCTCATAATTGTTTTCCATTGTGAAAATTCTTTTCAACCATTCGGAGCAATTCAAGAGTCTTTTCAGTTTGATTCTCCGGAGCTCACCATCTCAGAATTAGTCATTCGTTGTTCACCAAATCTTACCACGCATCATTCAAATATTCTCTAATCAGCTTGTGATCTCTTTGTTCTCATATAATTATATTCCCACAAGTATCTTCATTCATTTTCTAATTCTTCCCGGAGATTATTTATCTTTTCTTCGTTCATTTTCGATTCTTACAGCAGTTTGTTCAAGATTTCTCTTCCTATGTTCTCATATGAATTCATTCCGTTCTTTCCAATCCTACCGACGGATCATTGAGGACCTTATTCAAGTTTGCGCCATGTCTCTCTTGATCCTTCTACAAGAATAAGTAGTATGCAAAATCCGTTGCTTGTCATCAATTTAAAATGGTGAAGGACAAGCATAATGTAATTCTTATTGTTGTTTCATCGAGTAAATTCAATTCCTGCTTTCCAGAGTGGTTCATCATATCACATTCTCGGTTCGAGATGCTTTATCTTTTCTTTTCCAAGAGTTCTAAGCTCTCGCAATTATATCACCACGGAGATTCACCTAAATCATTGCAAGGATTCACCTTGTGTTTTCAACTTCTCTTTCCTTTCGTTTGATCATCCTTTTGTTACCGGAGTTCTTCATGGCGGTTCTACATGATGGTTCAGCAATGATTTAATTCCTTTTTGAAGTGTTCATTGAGATTCTTTTCAGAGGATCTCAAGTTTTATTCATTTTGTAATCCGGACTGCAATTGTTTCTCCCTTGTCTTTTGAGGTGGTAATATATCATTCTTCGTTCACAAGAATGAGATATTTAAATCCATCAATCTCTTCATTGGAGTATATTGGGTTATATTTCACCTAAAGCTCTCCCTGAGGATTGTTGCTATGTATGGTGCGTATAAATGACCCAAGTTTTTCATTTATCCTCCCGGTGAAATAAGTTTCTCGTCTTCTTGTTCATATCAATCCAATCTATTGTTTCGTTAGTGGCAGAATTTCACCGCATAATTTTGGGATGTCTTCCATAAGTCCACATCAAGCTTATCCTTTCATTGTTGGTTTTCCAACAACTCTGTTCGACCCTTCTCCTTAAGATGCCTTTGCAAGCTCATCGGAGGTAGAAGATGTTGTTTTCTTCCCCGTTCCTTTAATTCCATTCTTTCATTTCTTCCGGAGGCATTGTGTTGTTGCTCTCTCCTCTCATTATCTCGAATGGTGAGGATCATGTTTCTTTTCGTGCTTATCCATTTAACCGGAGTGTTGTGCCCTATGCTCAAGTTCTTTTCATCTTATCAAGTTTTACCTCCATTCTCAACCGAAGTGCTGTCTGAAAACTTTCTTATCCATTGTGCCATTCTTTAAATAGTTCTGGAGGCAGTGTGTTGTTGATTTCATCAAGTATCCTCTCATCTAATCAAATTCATGTTCACTTCTTTTCATTTACAGTCAAAGTGCTTCCCAAATTATATCATTCTTTTCCCTTCTCTATTTTGTTTTAACCGGAGTGTTATGTCTATCATTCCTCTTCTAACCGGAGTCTCATCCAAGTGCTTTCATTTTGCCAAGTTCATATTCTTTACCTTTTTTTCTAACCGGAGTGTTTTCGTAATTGATCCTTATCGTTCCTTGTTTCTCTTTTCTACCGGAGTGCTTGCATGTACTTCTTGTCCATTGCAACCCTTTTTCTTATGTCTTTCAACCTACAAAGTTCTAGTGATGTTCATTGTTCCTTTTTTCTAACGGAGTGTCTTCAACTTCGTTCATCTTTGTTGTATACTTTCTTTCAATTTGTTCAACCTCTCAAGGATTTTTGGTTTCACTCGTTTATCAAAGAAGCAACTTAGTTTTACCTATTATCTTCCTCTTTCGTTTTCCATTCGGTGCCATCCTAGATCTCGGGACGAGATCCTCTCGTAGTGGTGGAGTGTTGTAACGCCCCAAGACCGGAGCTTCAGTTGCATTCCAGGGTTTCCGGGTTTCATCCTGTGATTTGTTTGGTTCATTGCATTCATCATTGCATCATGTGCATTGCATCATGTCATCATGCCATCATGTCATTTCTTTTCTTAACTCAACTAAATAAATGGCATCGATCCTTGATCCATTTAAACCGAGGGAATTCACATGGTGATTCTCTTTACAACATATCCTCTTGATATTTAGAGAGCTATAGTAAATATTCCAATTATTTGGATTTACTGCAAACACACTTGCAATTTAAAACTCTCAGGTCTTTTCTGCTTCGAGTTGCTCCTCAAACCTTGCCATTTATTCTTTCATCATTTTCCGGAGCTCCACCTAAATTCTCAACATTTTGTGGACCTTCTAATTACTAGTCCTTGTTCAAACCATTTGAATTAAATTCTTGCAAACGCGTCCATTCCTATTTTTCTTGGATAAAACTCATTTTTATGAGGCCGGGAAAATAGCACCCTTGCACAAATCCTTTACTTAACCCTCCTTTTTCTCTCTCTATTTCTTTTCTCTTAAAAGAAGAAGAGAGAGAAAGAGAGAAGCCCAGCTCAGGTCCAGCGGACGACCCATCCTAACCGCGCATCCTTTGGGCCAAGGCCCAGCCGGCACCCCCCATCCTAACCCTAGCCCATCTCCCACGCTCCCTCTCGTCCTCCCGTTATCGCCGCCACCCACGCACGCACGTAGCCCCGATCCATATCCCTCCCCGATCCCATCTCTTCCTCACTCGTCTCCCTCTTCCTCCCGTAGCGCCGCCAGAGGAGTAGGGCAGCAGCGCCTCCTACCTGATTCCCCAATGCCGCCCCTTCCAGAGTCCCTCGCCTCCACCACCCGATCCGGCCGGCCTCCGCCGCCTTTGCCCATTCCCGGCCGGATCCCACCAGCAGGGCCCCGTCCCCGCCTCTGTTTCCTCCACCACCATCGCCTCCGGGTGCTGCATCGGCGTTCTACCTCGTCGGAGTAGCCCAGCGGACCAGGACGCCCCTGCTGCACCTCTCCTTTTCTTCCCCTGGTTCCATTCCTCTTTGACTCTCTCTCTCTCCCGACTCAAATCCCTCCCTCTCTCGTATCTCTAACATGAAGCCCTGAGGAGCCGCCCTCGTCCCTAACGTCGGCAAGCTCGCTGATGTCCTTGTGCGGCAACACTGGTGCGCCCACCTCCGCACACCCACCTCGTCGGACCCCTACCCCGGCTCCATCTGCACGCGAAGACTGTCCGCCTCTGCTCATGTCTAAGCTTCACCTGCAGCTCTGCATCACTTGTGCCTCCTTCCCGGGCAGAGCAGCTCTTGTCTGAGCCGTCCCCTTTGGTCAACCCGGTTGCTACCGCCGCTGCCTTAAACTTCCCTGGTGCAGCTCGTTTTCAATGAATGGCGGCCTGAGGTTTACCTCCACGCCAAGTACCACGACCTGCAAGGCCGAGAACGCCAAGCACCCCTTCGAGCTATCAAGACCGCAAGCGCCAAGTAACACGATGACCCTCGAAGACTTCGGATTCGACAAGTTTGGTGACGCTCTTATACAACTACGTTGCCGAGACCGGAACTGGTAAGACCGATGACACGGAAATGCCAAGTACCCCTACGCACGAAGATGCCTAAGACCGTTTCGGGTTTCATCAAGTACCGCTACCGATGACTCAAACACCTATGAAAACGTGTTCCACTACCGTCGCCGAGATTGCGAGAACCTCTACCGACAACGTCGGAGCATGAACAACGACCGTTGTCAAAGACTCATACCTCTACTGCCGTCCTGAGAATGCCTACTTCCTCTACTTGCACCGAACCCGAACCCGAACCGTCCCGCTTGCACGCTTCGAAGGTATAACCACCGAGAACGACCGCCCGTGGACGAATGCATATGTTGTATGAAATGCTCGCGTTTGCACCGTGCCCGACGTGTTTCTTGCATGTTCCCCGTTGCCATGCTGTCGTCTCGTGGGAACCCGGTTACCGGGATCACCCCACCTTCTATCGCATGTCACGCTCCCGTCACTTTTCCTTTTGCACCGGTATCTCCGTGAGCTATCGGAACCGGAATGTTGCCGTGGTACCATTTCTGCTGTCATTGTCGTCGCACCCCTTTCGTTTCTGCCACGATGACAAATGCTTCATATCATTCTCTTGTCAACTTTTCCAAATTGCATAAAACTTGCCCATGTCATCCGCATCATGATAATAACTTTAAAATGTTTAATTCGTTGTTGCATTAAATTGCTAATGCATATGGGGATTTACCAGGTTTGTTGATTGTTATATCCGGCCACATTTAAATTGTTTAGATGGTATAGTTTTGTTATGTTTCACCTCTTGACATGCTTAACAACATTTAATATTGTTGAGTACCTAACCGGGAGTGAACTAAATAATTGATGTGGTGTTCCGTCAATATGCAACTCGTTGCATATTAGGATCCATTTAACTTGTAGTTTTGTTTGTGCACTTTGCCATGCCATGCTTCATTAAACCGGACATGCATCATACTTGATTGTGCATCATGCCATGTTTATGTGATGGTTGTTTACTATGTTGTTTGCTTCTTTCCGGTGTTGCTTCTTCGGGTTAGTTCCGATAACATCGTGTTTGTGAGGATTCGTTCGACTACGTCCGTTTGTTCTCTTCATGGACTCATTCTTCTTCCTTGCAGGATTTCAGGCAAGATGACCATACCCTCGAAATCACTTCTATCTTTGCTTGCTAGTTGCTCGCTCTATTGCTATGCCTATGCTGCGATACCTACGACTTGCTATATCATGCCTCCCATATTGCCATGTCAAGCCTCTAACCCACCTTGTCCTAGCAAACCGTTGTTTGGCTATGTTACCGCTTTGCTCAGCCCCTCTTATAGCGTTGTTAGTTGCAAGTGAAGTTGGAGTTTGTTCCTTATTGGAACATGGATATGTTGGGATATCACAATATCTCTTATTTTAATTAATGCATCTATATACTTGGTAAAGGGTGGAAGGCTCGGCCTTATGCCTGGTGTTTTGTTCCACTCTTGTCGCCCTAGTTTCCGTCATACCGGTGTTATGTTCCTTGATTTTGCGTTCCTTACACGGTTGGGTTATGAAAGTGGTAGTGATCGACTAGAGGGGGGGGGGTGAATAGGCGAATTTTATGGAAGTCTTCAAAACATGGAAGTTTCGAAGACAAACGATAGAAATAAACCTATTACCATGCAACGGAAGGTAGACTACACTAAGCAAGCCATAGTCAAGTATTCAATGAAGTGAAAGCACAATGACTAATAGCAGCTAGGCAGTATAGATCAGGTAGGAAGATAGTGTGAAGCCAATCAGAACAATCAGTTACTCAGTGAAGAAAAAAGATAATGCAATCATACAATGACTTCACTAGGGCCAACAGTAAGTAAAGGAATGAGAAGGACGAAACCAGTGACTCGTTGAAGACAATGATTTGTTTGACCAGTTACAGTTGCTGTGACAACTGTACGTCTGGTTAGGGAGGCTGAGATTCAACTCAGAAGACCGCGTCTTCACCTTATTCCCCTTGAGCTAAGGACACCCAGTCCTCGCCCAATCACTCTGATAAGTCTTCAAGGTAGACTTCCAAACCTTCACATACTTCATTCACCGATGATCCACAATGACTCTTGGATGCTTAGAACGCGACGCCTAACCGGCTGGAGGTTTCACAGTCCTCAAGTGTAATAAGTCTTCAGATCACACAGACAGGAAGACTTCAGTGATGCCTAACACTCTTTGGCTCTGGGAGATTAGGGATTTATCCTCGCAAGGAATTCTCTCTCAAAGGCTTCGAGGTGGGTTGCTCTCAAACAACAAAAGCGTACACTAACTCTGAGCAGCCAACCGTTTATGGTTGTAGGGGGTGGGCTATTTATAGCCACTAGGCAACCCGACCTGATTTGTCCGAAATGACCTTGGGTCACTAAGGAACTAACACGTGTTCCAACGGTCTGATTTCAAACACACACGACAACTTTACTTGGGCTACAAGCAAAGCTGACTTATCCAACTCTGGATAAGATTTTCTCTCATTATCTTCGCTCGAAGACATAGGATTTTGGTTAAGCATCACTTCAGTCATTCTGACTGGTTCTCTTGGACCCCACTTAACAGTACGGTGGTTCCTATGACTCAACAGAGAAGAAAAAGATCGACGAAACAACTAAGTCTTCGCGCTCAATAGTCTTCACACAATGTCTTCTCTTGTCATAGTCTTCAATGTGAATGTCTTCACATACCACCTTTGACTTCAATGTCTTCATACTTTTTTAGGGGTCATCTCTGGTAGGAAAACCGAATCAATGAGGGACTTCTACCTGTGTTATCCTACAATTCTCACAAACACATTAGTCCCTCAACCAGGTTTGTCGTCAATACTCCAAAACCAACTAGGGGTGGCACTAGATGCACTTATAATCTCCCCCTTTTTGGTGATTGATGACAAACTAGTTGAAGTTTTCAACGGGGATAAAAGTATGTGAAATGTAAAGGATTTAGGTTTTGTCTTCATAAGTGGCAAAGGCTCCCCCTGAAGATGTGCATCTAAGTAATTTGCTTTTGGAATGCAAATGCACATGGCAGGTTATACTTGTGGAGATCCTCTTCAACTTATGACAACAATTCATCATGCATGAAAGGTATGTGAAGATAATGACATGCAAAATAAAAAATGGACGTCTGCAGAATGACCTAAGTGCGGAAGTTATCATCGCACATGCGGAATTTATCATCGCATCACAGAATAGCAAATAAGTGGCAGACGACCATCGAGTTTAAGTGTTACAACTCAAAGAACCAAATGTATCAAAAAATGAGAGTTGTAAACACTAGGCAAAATATAAAACTACCGCCCATATGGACCCGCTTGAAGACTATCAAACTCATATGCTTCTCCCCCTTTTGTCAGTAAGGACCAAAAAGGTTTGAAGACATAGAGCACCTACTCGTTCCCATGAGGAGTTGGTGAAGCAGCAGGGTCGTAGGTGTTGGTTGGCGGTGCAGACGAACTTGGTGCAGTGTTGATTGACGCTGAAGGTGGTGAAAGTAGCATCGTCTTCATCATCGATGACACGTGCATTCACTGTTGCAGCAGAGGAGGAGAACTCAGAGTCTTCAAGGGACGGAGTACGCCGTAGCACAGTCCTTTCAGAGGCTTTGAGTCAAACTTGAAGCGTTCAGAGAAGCCATCATCTTGAAGATCATCTTCAGAACACATAAGCGTCAGCCCTTTCCATGTACGCCGACAAATTTCATGCGCGACAAAGGCATTCTTGGTGGCAAGGTTGCGAATCATGTTTACGTCCACCAAGAGGCTTTGCATTTGGCGCTTCAGCCAGTCATGATGCTTATCCTGTTTCTGATGAAGGGCAACCAGAAGCTCTCGGTCATTGAGAACACGAGATCGCTTCTTAGGCCGTTGTGCAATGGTGCTTTCAGTGGCTTCAGTGAGGGCACGATGAGGTGTATGGGTAGTACCAGCCAGAGGGTAAACATGAGTGACTGTTGGGACTCCTTCAATGGGTTGTGAAAATCTTTGTTTATCAGCATTTCGAAGACTAAGGGGCTCCTTGGCAGGCTCTGGATATATGGCTTCAACTGACATATCGACGTCAGGCAGAAACATCAGATGATTGCGAGCAGAGGGCTGATAGGGGACAGTTGAGTAAAGTTTGATCAGATGCATAATCCATGGAGCGTAAAACTTCAAGCCAAAGAGATCAGATCCTGATGCAGCAAGTTGGCAGATGAAGAAGTCTTGAGCATTGAAGCTTTTTCCGTGAAGAATATGAAAGACCAAAGTCTTCATTGCACCTTCAAGCTTTGCATGTGGAGAATGTCCTTTGATGGGCCAGAGAGTTCGCCTTATAATGTGATAGATAGTACGTGGCAGATACTCAAGGTCTTCAACAAAGAACTCCTTAGGATATTCAGCATCGGGAGGCAAAGGCTTCATCATGCTAAGCATCTGACTCATGTTGGGTTCAGGCTTGTGAAAAATGCTTTCCATAGCAGCACGGTGAAGCTGACAACCAAGTTCATAAAGATCACCTAGAGTGGGCAGGCCACTGAGCTCAATGATATCAAAGGCTTTGGCTTCATGATGAACATTGCCTGTCATCCACTCAAGGACCCAAGTCTTCGGATCCCTGTTGTAGCCACGAATATGAAGAGTGACATAGAATTGGAGCAGCAATTCTTCGTTCCAGTGCTCCTTGTCAGTGACGAACTGCAGCAAGCCAGACTCTCTAAAGCAATCCAGTGCTTCTTCCAAACAGGGCAGACCAGTTTTGGCTTCAGTGTCAAGACGCATATGGGGGAAAATGCGACCTTGATTGTATAAGATGCATGAGTAATAACTGCGCTGCTGATAGCTCCAGAACCGATCAGAAGATATTCTTGCCTTAGAGTAGGGGTTCTTGGCGCTATTAAAGAAGGTGTTCTATGCTTTGAAGGCATTGATATTGAATGATCCGGGTGCTGATGCAGTGCCTGGAAACCTACACAACCTTGGCATTGGCTTCTGTACCTGAGGCCTACGCTCAACGTGATAGTCAAATTGGGGACCAGCGGCAGGTGGGGGAACAAGAAGAGGCTATTTGACAGTGATAAGCTGGTCATACTTGTATGCTTGCTCAATAGTATGTGGCCTTGGTGGCAGAACAGGAGCAGTGGCATTAACAGAGGCGTCAGGCTGCACATCTGTTGCAGGTGCATCATTGGCTTCATTGGCTTCTGGCACAGTGTTAGGTGCAGGCTCCACATTGTCTTCAGCCATGACCACGTAATTGGCTTCAGTGGTGTTAGTGGTGGCAGCCTCAGGATTATCAACCTAAACTTGAGGAGCTGGAGGGTCGGGCACTGACACGTTCACTTCAGGAACAACTTCTTTAGTGATGGGGGGAGTAGGGACATGTTCTTCTGCTTGTTTTTCTTCGGCTGCTGCAGCCGGATTGTCTTCAGCAACTTTAGCTTCAGACTCGGAGACATTCACAGTAGGAGTGGCTTCTGGGAACACCTGACGTGCAACAGATTTGTGGTGCACTTCTCCTTCTGGAATGCTCGAAAGAGGGACTTGGGGCCTTGGTCCTTTGCGAAGCCTGCGTAACGTTGGTGACGCCTGTGAAGATGGAGCTGGCTGGGCCTCAAGGTCATCTTCTTCTTCTTGCACTGGTGGGGTGACTTGTTGTTGGGGAGTACTCGGGGTTTCTTGTTGTTGTGGGTGATTAGCCCATGATGCATCCTGAGCAATTGGCGTTAGAGGACGACCAAAGCTGATGAGTTCGCTGTTCGTGAGAATAGGCGACGATACCAAGTTGTGCTCGATCTGAGGAAGAACTACATCATCTTCAACATTGTCATGGTGACCAATGTCTTCAGGAGCGGTGGGGTCAACCGCTGGAAACTCTTCAGCTTCAGGAGCCTCTGTGGAAGCAGGCTCATGAACTATCATCCGTCGTTCTTGAAGCAAAGAGTTAGGACGAGCAACCGAGATGGGCTCGACAATAAGGGGCTCTGTGGGAGCAGCCCGATCTTTCTTGGTTTTGCGCTTCTTCTTGGAGGGAGCGACATCAGAAGCTTCAGGATTTTTCCTCTTTCTGGCTTCAGCCTCGGCAGCCCTTGTCTTCTTCAGTTCTGAAGCGGTTGACTTGACCTTTGGCTTCGAGACGGACATGCTGCTTGGGAAGACAATGCGAGGTTCTTCCTGCCTTGAAGGTGCAGATTTGTTAGTCGATGGCTTCTTCTTCTTTGCAGCCATTCTGGGGTCGATGCTAGGACGCCCAAGAGCCTTGCGCTTCTCAGCTTCATTGTAGGCTTGCACACACTTGTCAGCCAGACTCTTCATGCGCTCACGAGAACCTTTAGCTTCTTCTCGTTTCTTGAGAAAAGCTTCCTTGAGCTCGTGCAGCATAACCCTGAAGTTTTTGACATCTTGCACGCTGAGCTTTGCCATGTGCTTCTTGAACTAAGCTTTCTCATAGTCGATCTTTTGCTTCAGTTCAATGATGCGATGAGCTAGAGCTAGCTCAGAAGCAATGGCGCCAGTGAAAGAGACGCTAAGGCTAATTGGAAGTTGCAGATCGTCAAAGCTGAGATTAGGGGTTTCAAACCACTCATCAATGAAGTTGTGGATGATTGCCATGTCAAAGGGAGGCAAATCATTGAAGATTTCTGCTTCTTCCTTGCTCTTAATTAGTTGCTCAAGAGCGTCATCTGCAAGATCTTCATCACTGGACAGATCAATGTGTTCGTCTCGCAGAATGGCAGCAGGGGTCAATGCATGATTAGTATTCTTTTTCATCTCCGTCTTCTTGGAGATACGTGATAGATCTTCAGACTGCACACTGTCTTCAGGAGGTGCAGTAGCCAGTGGCCTCACACGTGAAGCTTTTGGAGGAGCAGCTGACTTTGAAGCTCTAGCCTTCTTTTGCTTCTGCATCTTTGGAGCAGGAGCTGGGGCTTCATCAGTGTCGGCATCATCATCAGAATGATCCACTTTGGCACCTTGAACAGAAATGTGAGTGGTAAGGCCATCAAGGTTGTAGAAAGGTCCAATGATATTGGGTTCAGCATCGCATGTGCCGTCAGCCCGGGGAGCAGAAGGACCAGGGTTGAATTCTAGTCCCAATGACTTCTTGTTTTCCTTACCGATGCCTTTGCGTGCTAGAAGTTGCGCTTGAAGAGATCATCGTCATGACACCAGAGCAGGGACCATACAGGGATAGAAACCCTGAGCAATAGCTTCAGCTCTGGTCTTGGGTTGAAGGCTTCGGAAGAGAATGTCACCCCAAGGACTCTTGATGGCATTCTTCTCAGCATACTCCTGGGTCACAAACTTGTATTTAAACCATTGTTCGGCCCAATATCTTCGAATCCACTCGATTTGTGTCTTGCGCTGATTGTAATCCTCTTCTGGATTTGTCTTGTATAGCTCTGAGAGGTCATCAGGCAGATCTCTTGATGTTCCCCTCGATGTTGTCTGCCACCCTTCCTTGCTGATTTCTCTGTAGCCATGAACTTCAAACTGAATGGCTTCAACACGTTCAAAGGCTTCAAAGGCTTCCGCTTGCTGGTCAAATAGGAACTGGCTTCGGGAGAGTTAATGTGATGTTGTAAGAATTCTGCAAACGAATCCAGACTATGAGAACCAAGGGATTCTCCCACGGACATGTACCTATGACAGCATTAGAGATGCGTGGGAAGGGGAGAGGTCATATGCATTCTCAGAAGATTTTGCAGATAAATCAGTTTAAGGCATTGACCTCATGGTGCGAAGACATTCACTTATGTGTTTGAAGTTGGTTCCAGATTTGTACGAATCCAGGAATAGGTACAAGTGAGGAATCTAACTCGTTATGAAGCTTAAGTGAATATACGAGGCATTATATGAGATGCAGACAAGATAGATCTAACATTGAGTAGGCAGAAACCACTTCCCGTAAACAGGATGAATCTTTTAGGATCAAAAAGATGGTAAAAAGAGAGTTTTATTTACCACACGATGAACTGCTAGATGGGAAGAGTAGGAGACCGAGCAGTTCAGTCCACCATGCCCTAACTTCGCGACGGAGGACACCTACGGCAGCGGCGGAGAGGACGATGACCGCGGCTGGCGTGAGGACAGCGTCGGTGAAGTCGCGGCAACTAAGCGCTTCGTTGCAGGCGTCGTCGAGAGCTAGTGGTGGCGCTAGGGTTTTGACGAGGTGGAGAGGTTGTAACACCCTCAATGCGACTATAGCTCCCACGTGTCGAGGCACGACTTAGAGACATAATCGCATTGAAGGCATATGTCGCAAGTAAGGTAATCTTTACAACATCCCATGTAATATAATAATAAAGGGGAGATAACATAGTTGGCTTACACTCGCCACGTCAATCAAGGTACATAAATAACATTACATCAAGCAAACACTCATGGCCCGACTACGGCGCCAAAATAAAAGATAACCCAACATGCGACACGGTCCCGATCACCCCCAACTGGGCACCACTACTGATCATCAGGAAAGGAAACATGTAACGTTGAGAGTCCTCGTAGAACTCCCACTTGAGCTCGAGCGCGTCACCTGGAGCGGAATCATCAGGCCCTACATCTGGTGTAATAGTAATCTGTGAGCCACAGGGACTCAGCAATCTCGCACCCTCGCGATCAAGACTATTTAAGCTTATAGGTAAGGCAAGGTAAATATGTGGAGCTGCAGCAAGCGACTAGCAAATGTGGTGGCTATCATGTTCGCAAAAGAGAGAGAGAAGAGGAGGCAAAGCGCGAGCGAGAAACTAGAGAGCATCCTGCGCAAACATTACTCCAACACCGTGTCCACCTCCCGGACTCCGCCAAGAAGAAGCCATCATGGTAACACACTCAGTTGATTCATTTTAATTAAGTTAAGGTTCAAGTTATCTACAACCGGACATTAACAAATTCCCATCTTCCCATAACCGTGGGCATGGCTTTCAAAAGTTCAAAACCCTGCAGGGGAGTCCCAACTTAGACCATGACAAGCTCTCACGTTCAACGAAGGAATAGACCTTCTCCCGAGACGTTCCGATCAGACTCGGTATCTCGGTTCTTCAAGACACTTCGACAGGTTAAAACAAGACCAGCAACACCGCCTGAATGTGCCGACAAATCCCGATAGGAGCTGCACATATCTCGTTCTCAGGGCACACTCAGATGAGCTCTCCATACAACTAAAACCAAACCTCGAGTTTACCAGAGGGGGCGCTGCACAGGACTCTAGTTTGGACCAACACTCAGAGGAGCACTAGCCTGGGGGGGCTAAAATAAGATGACCCTCGGGCTCCGGAAACCCAAGGGAACAAAAAGGCTAGGTGGCAAATGGTAAAACCAAGGTTGGGCATTTCTAGAAAAGCTTTAATCAAGGCGAACTATCAAGGGGTTCCCATTATAACCCAACCGCGTAAGGAACGCAAAATCCGGGAACATAACACCGATATGACGGAAACTAGGGCGGCAAGAGTGGAACAAAACACTAGGCGAGAGGCCGAGCCTTTCACCCTTTACCAAGTATATAGATGCATTAAGATGACAAGATAATATAATGATATCCCAACAAATAAATAAATGTTCCAACAAGGAACGGCCTCCAAACTTCACCTGCAACTAGCAACGCTATAAGAGGGGCTGAGCAAAGCGGTAACAAAGCCAATCAACGGTTTGCTAGGACAAGGTGGGTTAGAGGTTTGGACGTGGCAATTTGGGAGGCTTGAAAGAAAATGGCAGGCATCGTAGCATTGGCATGGCAAAAGAGCGAGCATCTAGAAAAGCAAAGACAGTAGTGATTTCGAGGGTATGATCATCTTGCCTGCAAAGTTGTCAGCGTTGACTGGATCCTCGAGAGCAAACTCAACGGGCTCCTCGTTAGCGAACTCTTCTCCCGGCTCTACCCAAACAAGACAAACAAGCAACAAGGACACAATCAAACACGTGCACAACTCAAACAACATGATGCAAAGATGCTATGCTATGCGGGATGCGATGCGGGATGCATATGCAGGATGTGACATGGAATGCATGAACCTGGTCTCAACTAGGAATTCCAGGTGTGCCACTGGAAAGATGAGATGAAATTGCTTGAAAACGATATAAAGAACGCCGGAATCGGAGGTACGGTTTGGAAATGGCAAGCAAAACAAATATGACACCGGTCTGCGATTTACAGCAAGTAGCCATCTAAATGCAATGAGATGAACATGCTACAGCACCCAAACATGGCATCAAAATACATGGCAGGGATGCATTCAAGATGCTTAATAAAAGTCTAGCACTGAGCTACGGCCAATTCATCCATTAACAGGTTCAAACAAGCATGGCAAAAATGCATATGGCAAACAGATTTCAGACTTGGTGAAATTAACACTTGTCTGGAATTTCAGATCAGGTAGCACTCTTCGGAGCACCAAAACTACATGCTACAGGACCTGAACATGGCAAAGTAAAGCATGGCATGGAGCTACTCAAAGGTCTTAACAAAAGTCCCTTAGTGACCTTGAGCCAAAAGGGATCAGAAAATATAATTGCAAGCATGTGAACATGGCAAAAACATAATCAGTTCTCAGACTTAATGAAAACTGGAGCATGCTGAAACAGATATCAAGTAGGCATGTTTACGAGCTCGATGCACTCACTACGGAGCAAGTCATGGAAAACTAAGCATACACCCATCAAGAATACACAAAGTGCAAGCTAGACATGGCAAGAACAATAGCATAGCATGCACGGATCAACTATAACATCCTCGGCAAAATCGCTAACAAGTAGACAATCTGCCAGATTCACAAAGTAGCAAAGTAGAGCTCGATTGACTCAAGCTAGGGTGCTCCATAATTGCAAACAAAGACATGGATGGATAGAGCACTACAGGATTAACAAAACACCCTTACTGATCATCCTCAAAATAGGCACGGATCACCCGGAAACAACAAGAACATATGGCCATATGAAATAAACAGCCCAAGGACTTAGTGGAATTGCTAAGTCCCTGAAATCAGCATTACCAAGTGCACCACTTTGCAAGCTTGCACTAGTCACCACACACATAACAAAAATACATGGGTTGCACCTCTGGAAAGATGGCAAAACCCTTAACAAAACATATGTAGAGCTCATGGGCATATCATGCACACAATAATCATGGCAAAAATAACAAATATCTAAATGGAGCAGCAGATCTGACAATTATCTCAAGTAGACCTCTTCTAACAGCATTTCGGGCATCAAGATGAACTCAAATGAAAATGAAGCAATGGAATGAAATAATGTACTCTCTGAGATGAACATTTTGATATGCTATATGCCAAAAACGGAGCTACGGATGCAAAGTTACGATGCGATGAACATGGGCATATGGATTAGGGTTTCGGGCGAAAAGTCAACCCGAACAAGAAAATATCCCAGATCCAGATTTGCACACCGATCGAGGTTCGCCGGAGGGAGCACTGTAGACAGCCGAAAAGGTGCCGAAGCTCGAAGGAGGAGGGGCCCGAGGTCCTTCCGGGCCGGATCTCGCCGGATCCGGTCACCGGCGAGTCGGGGAAGGCGCGGCGACGTCGGAGGAGGCGGCGGAGCCGGGTCGGGAGACGGCGCAGCGTTGTGGTCCGCGGCGGCGCAGCGGCCGACGCGGTGACGGCGAGCGGCGGAGGCGAGGCGCAGGCGGCGGGGTCGGGCGCGGGAGGCTCGGGCACCCAGGCGGCGGGGTGAGCCTATGGGCTTTGGGGGCCCCGGCCGGGCCGAGCGGGCCGGCAGGACTGATGCGGCGATGTGGGGCGGCTCGGCCACGTGGCGGCACGTGATTTGCGGCGGTGGTGATGTCCGGCGCAGGCAGACTTGTCCGGCCGCGCGGAGAGGAGCGGGACTAGGGTTAGGGGTGGAATGACCCGAAATTTCGGGGGAAGGTCTAGTTATATAGGTAGGAGGAGCTAGGAAGCTCCAAATGGAGTGCAGTTTTCGGCCACGCGATCGTGATCGAACACTCTAGATGATGGAGAGTTTAGGTGGGTTTTGGGCCAAATTGGAGGGGTGTTGGGCTGCAACACACACGAGGCCTTTTCGGTCCCTCGGTTAACCGTTGGAGTATCAAACGAAGTCCAAATGGTACGAAACTTGACAGGTGGTCTACCGGTAGTAAACCAAGGCCGCTTGGCAAGTCTCGGTCCAATCCGGAAATGTTTAAACCCCACACACGAAAGAAAGCTAGAAATGACCACCGGAGGAGAACGGAGCGCCGGAATGCAAAACGGACAACGGGGAAAATGCTCGAATGCATGAGACGAACACGTATGCAAATGCAATGCACATGATGACATGATATGAGATGTATGACAACGATAACAACACACGGAGACAAAAACCCGAACCCGAGAAAATAAAATGACTTGACACCGGAAACAGCAAGAGTTGGAGTACAAATTGGGAAAGTCATATCCGGGGTGTTACAACACTCCACCACTACGAAAGGATCTCGTCCCGAGATCTAGGACTGAAAGAATGTCGGGTACTCAGAACGGAGGTGATCCTCGCGTTCCCAGGTAGCTTCACAGTCAGAATGGTGTGACCACTTGACTTTGAGGAATTTGATTGACTTATTGCGAGTCTTGCGTTCAGTCTCTTCAAGAATAGCAACTGGGTGCTCACGATAGGAGAGATCTTCTTGGAGCTCAATGTCCTCGAAGTTGACGGTGCGGTCAGGAGTCTTGAAGCACTTTCGAAGCTGAGAGACATGGAACACATCATGAATATTTGCAAAGTTTGAAGGAAGCTCGAGTTGATAGGCGAGATCACCTCTCTTGCTGACAATCTTGAAAAGTCCCAAGTATCTAGGGGCAAGCTTCCCTTTGATACCGAAGCGACGAGTACCTTTCATAGGAGAGACGCGGAGGTAAACATGATCTCCGATCTCGAAAGCCAAATCACGGTGCTTACTATCATAGTAGCTCTTCTGACGGGATTGGGCTGATTTGAGGTTATCTCGAATGACTTTGCACATTTCCTCTGCCTCTATGATTAAGTCATTTCCGAGAAGCTGACGTTCACCGGTTTCAGACTAGTTGAGAGGGGTACGACACTTCCTGCCATACAGAATTTCAAATGGGATCTTGCCCGAACTTTCTTGAAAACTATTGTTGTAGGAGAATTCAGCATAAGGAAGAAAATCCTCCCACTTCATGCCGAAGGAGATCACACAAGCCCTGAGCATGTCTTCAAGAATCTGGTTGACACGCTCGACTTGACCACTAGTTTGAGGATGGAAAGCTGTGCTGAAGCGGATGTTGGTGCCCATGGCCTTCTGAAAAGAATCCCAAAACTTGGAGGTAAAGATGCTGCCACGGTCTGAAGATATCACTTGTGGAATACCGTGCAGAGAGACAATCCGAGAGGTATAGAGTTCCGCCAACTGAGATGCAGTGATTGACTCTTTGATAGGCAGAAAGTGAGCCAGTTTGGTGAGTTTGTCGATGACAACGAATATAGCATCATTGCCACGCTTGGACTTTGGAAACCCAGTCATGAAGTCCATTTCAATGTGGTCAAACTTCCATTCTGGAATGGCAAGAGGTTGGAGGAGACCCGCTAGCCTTTGGTGTTCTGCCTTCACTCTTCTGCAGACATCACATTCATTCACGAACTAAGCAATCTCGCGCTTCATTTGAGTCCACCAATAAGCCTGCTTGAGGTCCTGATACATCTTCGTACTCCCAGGGTGGATGGAGAGGAGAGAATTGTGAGCCTCATTCATGATCACTTTACGGAGGTCACCTTTGGGTACAACAATACGATCCTCGAAGAAGAGAGTGTCCTTGTCGTCAGGCGGTAGCACTTGTACTTGGGTTGACTCTTGGCAATCCCAATCTTCACCTTTTTCACCATAGCATCAAGAAGCTGGGCTTGGCGAATCTGGTCTTCTAAGGTAGGAGAGACTTTAAGGTTGGCGAGGAAACCTTGAGGAACAACTTGCAGGTTAAGTTTGCGGAAAGCTTCACAAAGCTCGGGTTGATAAGGCTTGAGAGTCAGACTGTTGCAGTAAGCCTTTCTACTCAATGCGTCAGCAATCACATTGGCCTTGCCTGGAGTATACTCGATACTCGGATTATACTCTTGAATCATTTCGACCCATCGAGTTTACCTGAGGTTGAGATTAGGCTGAGTGAAGATGTACTTGAGACTCTTATGATCAGTGAAAATGTCCACTTTTCTTCCCAATAAGAGATGTCTCCAAGTCAAAAGAGCATGCACAACTGCCGCCAACTCGAGATCATGAGTGGGGTAGTTCTTCTCATTAGGCTTCAACTGGCGAGAGGTATAAGCAACAACTTTCTTCTCTTGCATCAACATTGCGCCAAGACCTTGGAGAGAGGCATCACAAAAGACCTCGTACGGTTTGGATTCATCAGGCGGAGTCAGAACTGGAGCAGTGATCAATTTCTCTTTCAAAGTGTTGAAAGCAATGTCACACTCCGGAGACCAAACATACTTGACGTGCTTCTGGAGAAGATTTGTGAGAGGCTTCGCGATCTTAGAAAAGTTTTCAACGAATCTTCGACAGTAGCTTGCGAGACCGAGGAAGCTACAGAGTTGCTTCACGTTCTGAGGAGGTTCCCAATTCAAAATTGCAGACACCTTCTCAGGATTCACCGCAATGCCCTTGGCAGATATGATATGACCAAGATAAAGAACCTCATCGAGCCAAAATTCACACTTGGAGAACTTGGCGTAGAACTGATGTTCCCTGAGCTTATCAAGAACCAAACGCAAGTGTTTGGCATGATCTTCCTTGTTCTTCAAGAAAACCAGAATGTCGTCGAGATAGACCAAAACGAAGTCATTGGTGTAGGTGTTGAAGATGAAGTTCATCATGCGAGAGAAAGTCGGAGGAGTGTTGACGAGGCCAAAAGACATGACAGTGTATTCGTATGAACCATAGCTTGTTCTGAAAGCCATCTTGGGAATATCTTGCTCACGGATTCGAATCTGATGATAACCCATACGGGGATCAAGCTTGGAGAATACTTGGGCACCTTTGAGTTGTTCGAACAGCTCGTTGATGTTGGGAAGTGGGTATTTGTTCTTTATGGTCTTCTTGTTCAATGGACGGTAATCAACACAAAGTCGGTCCGTTCCATCCTTCTTCTTCACAAAAAGAACACCACAACCCCACGGAGAAGAACTAGGCCGGATGAGACCCATTCTCTCTTGAATATCGAGTTGCTTCTTCAGCTCCTTCAACTCTTCAGGTCCGAGCTTGTAAGGACGCTTGCACACTGGTTCCGTGCCAGGCTCAAGATCAATAATGAATTCAACTGGCCGGTGCGGAGGCATTCCTGGAAGCTCTTCTGGAAAGACGTCTTGATATTCGCAATCGACTGGAATTTGCGAGATAGCATCCAGTTCACCCTTCTCATTGAGAGAAAACAGACGGATTGTATCATCACGAGCGGCAAAGACAATTACATCCTTAGACGAATGAGTCAATTGAATCTGCCTGGCTGCACAATCAAGATGCGCCTTGTGCTTAGAAAGCCAATCCATTCCGAGAATAAGATCAATATCCGAGTCACCCAGAACAATAGGAGAAGCTAGAAATTTGTAGTCACCCAACGTGATAGTAATATCCGGGACGCAGAAATTAGCTGTCATTTGCTTGCCCAGTGACACGATTTGCAAGGAATTTTGCAGATACTAATAATCGCACTTATACTTCGATGCAAAAGGTTTGGAAATGAAACAATGCGATGCACCAATGTCAAAAAGAACTTTTGCAGGAATATCATTAACAGGAAGGTTACCCATGATGACATCGGATGAGTCCTCTGCCTGAGCTACATTCATCAAGTTGACCTTGGCGTGCTTGGTGTTATGCTTGACCATAGCTGTACTTGCTGATCTGACAGGAGGAGGAGGAGGGAGGCGCCTCTAGTTGAAACACTTGTTGGCATAGTGACCCTTCTGTTGGCACTTGTTGCACGTCACCTCTGAAAGCGGACGGTGGTACGGAGCACTCGATCTTGGCGCTTGAGACGAAGTCTTGTTCTGAAAGCCAGGGTTGGTTGGGTGGGAAGATCCACTGCCACCTTTGCTCTTCTGCTGATACGGCTGACGAAACGGAGGAGGAGGAAGCCAATACTTCTGCTGCTTGGCCACTTGAGTAGAGGAAGAAGGAGTAACATCTCTGACTCGCTTCTTGGAAGCATCACACCTCAATTGAGCGGCCTCTTGCTTCAATGTCATGTTGTAGAACTCATTGTACCTCAAGGGTTCAAAGAGAACAAGAGCGAGCTGGATTTCTTCTCTGAGACCACCTCTGAACTGGTATATCATGCTCTTCTCATCAGGTACGTCCTGCTTAGCAAAGTGGGCGAGCTTCTGAAACAACTTGTTGTAGTCATAGACAGACAAAGAGCCTTGCTTCAGGTTGCGGAATTCCTCACGCTTGCTTTCAACCACGCTCTGAGGGATATGGTGAGCTCTGAAATCTTGACGGAATTCATCCCAAGTGATAACGCGTCCACCTCTGGAGTCCTTGTACTGCTGGAACCATTCTGCAGCTTGATCTTTGAGTTGGAAGGAAGTGAACTTGACAAAGTCCTCAGGCCTGACGTTACTGCACTCGAAATGCTTGCACAGATCCACAAGCCAATCGTCAGCATCAGTTGCCTCAACACAATTGTTGAAAGTCTTTGGCCCATTAGCAAGGAACTGGTTGAGTGTAGCAGAGTGATTCTGATTGTTGCCTTGGTTCCCTTGGTTGCCTTGATTGCGCTCTTGAAGAATTTGCATGAACAACTGTGTGTTTGCATTGGTTGCGGCCATCACAGCTTGCCATGCCTCCGGAGGAGGGGGAGGTGGTGGCGGATCAGGATTCGGAGTCGTGCGCATTGGAGGAGCCATCCTGAAGAGGTTGACATCCATTAGCACATTACTAGACAAATATTGCAGCTGAATCCAACGGAATGAAAATTGCAACATATAGTCTTCACATCCGAACAAAATGAACGAATGCATTCCTCTTGAAATGGTCACATATCCATAAATTGAGAAGCCACGTAGAATTAAGGTAGAGAAATAAATCAACAAGGTACAGATCAAGAACGAATAATCGGTAAGAAATCCCAATCTCAAACCAATATCCGTGGAAGAAGAACTAGAGCTACGAGATTTCCCACCTATGAAACTCCCGAACCTTTTCGGTTATGCAATTAGGTGTTGGGGATACAGGGGAAGCATAATATCTCACCCAAATCTAGCAAATCCTACATCCAGCTGTATCCATCCTTCAACACATAACCGAGAAAAACTTCGGAAACCATCTACCTCAACCTTCGAAAAGCATCCGTTATACAAGTTATGGCGATACTCCCGAACTCCCGCCCCAGTACTGGGTGGCGTCGAGGTTATCTCACCAACGAACTGCATAAAAGAGATTTTCGATGTCGGCGTACTAAACTCAGGTATTCCAGAACTGCAACGATAAAATTACGACGACAACACCTCAGAGCTCAACTCCCCGGGACACTTCCACAAAACCCCTGACAGGAGGCACCAAGACAATGTTCTCATCATAAAACCATCGGAACGATTCCAAGATACCCGCGTGATCCTCAATTTTGTTTTAGTGAAATTTGAGAAGAGAAGAGTCAAAACTCTACGTCAGGATGCCTTACCAGAGCGATGAGGAGACTGGGAAGTAAAAAGAATTCCTAAACTCTCCGATATATAATTCCTAAATGACTCAAAACATTTTTCTAGACACAACTCGGCCGCTAAAAATGATCAAGCAATGGGGCTCCTAAGGTCGGGGAAGGCTCTGATTACCAACTTGTAACACCCTCGATGCGACTATAGCTCCCACGTGTCGAGGCACGACTTAGAGACATAATCGCATTGAAGGCATATGTCGCAAGTAAGGTAATCTTTACAACATCCCATGTAATATAATAATAAAGGGGAGATAACATAGTTGGCTTACACTCGCCACGTCAATCAAGGTACATAAATAACATTACATCAACAAAACACTCATGGCCCGACTACGAAGCCAAAATAAAAGATAACCCAACATGCGACACGGTCCCGATCACCCCCAACTGGGCACCACTACTGATCATCAGGAAAGGAAACATAGTAACGTTGAGAGTCCTCGTCGAACTCCCACTTGAGCTCGAGCGTGTCACCTGGAACGGAATCATCAGGCCCTGCATCTGGTGTAATAGTAATCTATGAGCCACAGGGACTCAGCAATCTCGCACCCTCACGATCAAGACTATTTAAGCTTATAGGTAAGGCAAGGTAAATATGTGGAGCTGCAGCAAGCGACTAGCAAATGTGGTGGCTATCCTGTTCGCAAAAGAGAGCGAGAAGAGGAGGCAAAACGCGAGCGAGAAACTAGAGAGCAACCTGCGCAAACATTACTCCAACACCGTGTCCACCTCCCGGACTCCGCCGAGAAGAGGCCATCACGGTAACACACTCAGTTGATTCATTTTAATTAAGTTAAGGTTCAAGTTATCTACAACTGGACATTAATAAATTCCCATCTACCCATAACCGTGGGCACGGCTTTCGAAAGTTCAAAACCCTGCAGGGGAGTCCCAACTTAGCCCATGACAAGCTCTCACGGTCAACGAAGGAATAGACCTCCTCCCGAGACGTTCCGATCAGACTCGGTATCTCTGTTCTTCAAGACACTTCGACAGGTTAAAACAAGACCAACAACACCGCCCGAATGTGCCAACAAATCCCGATAGGAGCTGCACATATCTCGTTCTCAAGGCACACTCAGATGAGCTCTCCATACAACTAAAACCAAACCTCGAGTTTCCCCAAGGGGGCGCTGCACAGGACTCTAGTTTGGACCAACACTCAGAGGAGCACTGGCCCAGGGGGGCTAAAATAAGATGACCCTCGGGCTCCGGAAACCCAAGGGAACAAAAAGGCTAGGTGGCAAATGGTAAAACCAAGGTTGGGCATTGCTGGAAAATCTTTAATCAAGGCGAACTATCAAGGGGTTCCCATTATAACCCAACCGCGTAAGGAACGCAAAATCCGGGAACATAACACCGATATGACGGAAACTAGGGCGGCAAGAGTGGAACAAAACACTAGGCGAGAGGCCGAGCCTTCCACCCTTTACCAAGTATATAGATGCATTAAGATAACAAGATAATATAATGATATCCCAACAAATAAATAAATGTTCCAACAAGGAACGGCCTCCAAACTTCTCCTGCAACTAGCAACGCTATAAGAGGGGCTGAGCAAAGCGGTAACAAAACCAATCAACGATTTGCTAGGACAAGGTGGGTTAGAGGTTTGGACATGGCAATTTGGGAGGCTTGAAAGCAAATGGTAGGCATCATAGCATTGGCATGGCAAAAGAGCGAGCATCTAGCAAAGCAAAGATAGTAGTGATTTCGAGAGTATGATCATCTTGCCTGCAAAGTTGTCAGCGTTGACTGGATCCTCAAGAGCAAACTCAACGGGATCTTCGTTAGCGAACTCGTCTCCCGGCTCTACCCAAACAAGACAAACAAGCAACAAGGACACAATCAAACACGTGCACAACTCAAACAACATGATGCAAAGATGGTATGCTATGCGGGATGCGATGTGGGACGCATATGCAAGAGGTGACAAGGAATGCATGAACCTGGCCTCAACTTGGAATTCCAAGTGTGCCACTGGAAAGATGAGATGAAATCGCTTGAAAATGATATAAAGAACGCCGGAATCGGAGTTATGGTTTGGAAATGGCAAGCAAAACAAATATGACACTGGTCTGCGATTTACAGCAAGTAGCCATCTAAATGCAATGAGATGAACATGCTACAGAACCCAAACATGGCATCAAAATACATGGCAGGGATTCATTCCAGATTCTTAACAAAAGTCGAGCACTGAGTTACGGCCAATTCATCCATTAACAGGTTCAAACAAGCATGGCAAAAATGCATATGGCAAACAGATTTCAGACTTGGTGAAATTAACACTTGTCTGGAATTTCAGATTAGGTAGCACTCTTCGGAGCACCAAAACTACATGCCAAAGGACCTGAACATGGCAAAGTAAAGCATGGCATGGAGCTACTCAAAGGTCTTAACAAAAGTCCCTTAGTGACCTTGAGCCAAAAGGGATCAGAAAATACAATTGCAAGCTTGGCAAAAACATAATCAGTTCTCAGACTTAGTGAAAACTGGAGCATGCTGAAACAGATATCAAGTAGGCATGTTTACGAGCTCGATGCACTCACTACGGAGCAAGTCATGGCAAACTAAGCATACACCCATCAAGAATACACAAAATTCAAGCCAGACATGGCAAGAACAATAGCATAGCATGCACGGATCAACTATAACATCCTCGGCAAAATCGCTAACAAGTAGACAATCTGCCCAGATTCACAAAGTAGCAAAGTAGAGCTCGATTGACTCAAGCTAGGGTGCTCCATAATTGCAAACAAAGACATGAATGGATAGAGCACTACAAGATTAACAAAACATCCTTACTGATCATCCTCAAAAGAGGCACGGATCACCCGGAAACAACAAGAACATATGGCCATATGAAATAAACAGCCCAAGGACTTAGTGGAATTGCTAAGTCCCTGAAATCAGCATTACCAAGTGCACCACTTTGCAAGCTTGCACTAGTCACCACACACATCACAAAAATACATGGGTTGCACCTATGGAAAGATGGCAAAACCCTTAAAAAAACATATGTAGAGCTCATGGGCATATCACGCACACAATAATCATGGCAAAAATAACAAATATCTAAATGGAGCAGCAGATCTGACAATTATCTCAAGTAGCCCTCTTCTAACAGCATTTCGGGCATCAAGATGGACTCAAATAAAATGATGCAATGGAATGAAATGATGTACTCTCTGAGATGAACATTTTGATATGCTATATGCCAAAAACGGAGCTAGCGATGCAAAGTTACGATGCGATGAACATGGGCATATGGATTAGGGTTTCGGGTGAAAAGTCAACCCGAACGAGAAAATATCCCAGATCCAAATTTGCACACCGATCGAGGTTCGCCGGAGGGAGCACTGTAGACGGCCAGAAAGGTGCCGGAGCTCGAAGGAGGAGGGGCCCGAGGTCCTTCCGGGCCGGATCTCGCCGGATCCGGTAACCGGCGAGTTGGGGAAGGCATGGCGACGTCGGAGGAGGCGGCGGAGCCGGGTCGGGAGGCGGCACAGTGTTGCGGTCCGCGGCGGCGTGGCGGCCGGCGCGGTGACGGCGGGCGGTGGAGGCGAGGCACAGGCGGCGGAGTCGGGCGCGGGAGGCTCGGGCACCCAGGCGACGGGGTGAGCCGATGGGCTTCGGGGGCCCCGGCCGGGCCGAGCGGGCCGGCGGGACTGAGGCGGTGATGTGGGGCGGCTCAGCCACATGGCGGCGCGCGATTTGCGGCGGCGGTGATGTCCGGCGCGGGCGGACGTGTCCGGCCGCGCGGAGAGGAGCGGGACTAGGGTTAGGGGTGGAATGACCTGAAATTTGGGGGGAAGGTCTAGTTATATAGGTAGGAGGAGCTAGGAAGCTCCAAATGGAGTGCGGTTTTTGGCCACGCGATCGTGATCGAACGCTCTAGATGATGGAGTGGGTTTAGGTGGGTTTTGGGCCAAATTGGAGGGGTGTTGGGTTGCAACACACACGAGGCCTTTTCGGTCCCTCGGTTAACCGTTGGAGTATCAAACGAAGTCCAAATGGTACGAAACTTGACACGCGGTCTATCGGTAGTAAACCAAGGCCGCTTGGCAAGTCTTGGTCCAATCCGGAAATGTTTAAACCCCACACATGAAAGAAAGCTAGAAATGACCACCCTAGGAGAACGGAGCGCCGGAATGCAAAACGGACAACGGGGAAAATGCTCGAATGCATGAGACGAACACGTATGCAAATGCAATGCACATGATGACATGATATGAGATGCATGAAAACGATAACAACACATGGAGACAAAAACCCGAACCCGAGAAAATAAAATAACTTAACACCGGAAACGGCAAGAGTTGGAGTACAAATTGGGAAAGTCATATCCGGGGTGTTACAGAGGTGGAAGAAGGTTTTCTTGACCGCAGGGGACATGTATTTATAAGGAAGTATGCAGTAAAGTGTAATTACGCAGGTGCCCCTGGCGGTTCACATCTGAGGGACACGTGGCAAGCATGCAACATATTCGGAGTTGTCCCACGTTCCCACGCCCGCCCGAACTGTGGGATGGTCGTTCCGGATTCTCTGGATTTCACGCAATAAGGATAGAGCATTTAAAATAGACTTAATGTTTGTCTCTGTTTCTTCTACTCACAAGGACGCAGAGAAGACATTCGATAGTTTCAATAGAATGCATATGATTTGGACAGATAGAGTTTGAGATAGAAAGCATAGAGAGATTAGGGTCCGATCACATTCACTTAGTTCAAAAGATTCAACAAGGAAGACGTAGCTATAAGTGAATGCTGTAGAGGACAGAACACTAATATGTATATATCATAATACAATCAAATCAACATATAATCATGAAGACAAGTTGAAATTGAAGACAAACCAAATGTGAAGACATAGCAAATGTAACGCCATGAGTAAAACACTTCAAACAGAAGAATTTGGTGGTGGCGTTACCCACCGTATAGGAAGTATTAGACCCACACACGGCGCACAATTATTGTGGCGCTCTGAAGTCGAGTTCCACGTTAATGTATTCACACTCAGAATGTATGTCTTCATTGATTAAAGATATACTTTACTTCATGTGTTAGGATGTGTGCCTGATCACAGGACATTTGAGGATTCCAAGATATTTAGCTCACACCGTAACTTGCAAAACTTCCTCTCATCCAAGGGCTTGGTGAAGATATCTGCCAGTTGCTCTTCAGTGTTGACGTGTATGATATCAATATCTTCCTTCATAACATGATCTCTGAGAAAGTGATGACAAATTTCAATGTGCTTTGTCTTCGAGTGCTGAACTGGGTTGTTGGCAATCTTGATGGCGCTTTCGTTGTTGCAGTAGAGTGGCACTTGCTTCAAATGAATGACATAGTCTTTGAGTGTTTGCTTCATCCATAGAAGCTGAGTGCAGCAAGATCCAGCAGCAATGTATTCAGATTCAGCAGTGGAGAGAGATACACAGTTCTACTTCTTTGAAGACCAACATATAAGTGATTGTCCCAGAAAATGACATGTGCCTGATGTAGACTTGCGATCCACCTTATCACCAGCATAATCAGCATCCGAGAATCCAACTAGATCAAACTCTGAGCCCTTTGGATACCATAATCCTAGTGTTCGGGTGTGAGCCAAATATCTGAGAATTCGCTTCACAGCTAAGTGATGCGATTCCTTTGGTGCCGTTTGGAACCGGGCACACATGCAAACACTAAGCATGATATCTGGCCTAGATGCACATAAATAAGGCAAGGAACCAATCATGGAGCGGTATACCTTTTGATCAAACTCTTTACCATTGTCGTCAGGACCCAGATGATGTTTGGCTGGCATTGGCGTCGTGAAGCCTTTGCAATCTTGCGTCCCAAATTTCTTCAGGCAATCTTTGAGGTATTTCTCTTGAGATATAAAGATGTCGTTGCATTGCTGACGTATTTGAAGACCAAGGAAGAACTTCAGCTCACCCACCATGGACATCTGATATTGCTCTTGCATCATATATCCAAACTCGTCACTGTATTTCTGATTGGTGCAGCCGAAGATAATGTCATCCACATATATTTGGCACACAAACAGTTCACCATCATATGTCTTCGTGAAGAGAGTGCGGTCGAGGGAACCAGTTTTGAAGCCTTTGCTCTTCAGGAAGTCGTTGAGTGTGTCATACCAAGCCCGAGGGGCTTGTTTGAGGCCATACAGTGCCTTATTGAGCTTGTACACCATGTCAGGATGTTTTGGATCTTCAGAGCTAGGCGGTTGTGCAACATACACTTCTTCTTCAATCTTGCCATTGATAAAAGCGTTCTTCACATCCATTTGATGCAAAAGAATGTTATGATGATTTGCATAGGCCAGTAGTATGTGTATGGCTTCAAGCCTAGCCACAGGAGCAAATGTTTCATCCAAGTCAATCCCTTCAACTTCAGTGTATCCTTGAGCAACGAGACGAGCTTTGTTTCTGACAACTTGACCATGCTCATCTTGCTTGTTGCAATATATTCATTTAGTGCCTATTATATTGTGCTTACGAGGATCAGGACACTTAACCAGTTCCCATACATTATTCAGCTCAAACTGTTGAATCTCTTCTTGCATAGCTTGAATCCATTCAGGTTCCATGAAGGCTTCATCAACTTTCTTGGGTTCAGATATTGAGACGAATGCGAAGTGCCCACAGAAATTTGCTAGTTGTGTTGCCCTTGAACGAGTGAGTGAACCTGGTGCATTGATGCTATAAATTATTCTCTCAATCTGTACTTCATTTGCAACACGAGGATGTATAGGACGAAGATTTTGCTCTTGCTAATCATTGTCATCGTTAGAAGGATTGTCTTCAGGTTGATCAGGTGCGGAGATGATAAGTTCCTCTTCAGGCTGAGCTTCAGATGGTATGATTTCTCCAGTTCCCATAAGTTTGATTGATTCACTGGATGGAACTTCATCTAGCACATTTGGCAGGTGCTCTCTTTGCGAGCCATTAGTCTCATCAAACCGCACATCCATAGTTTCAACCACTTTATAGTGAAAGAGGTTGAAGACTCTGTAGGAGTGTGAATCCTTTCCATATCCAAGTATAAAACCTTCATGTTCTTTTGGTGCAAATTTTGAAGTGTGATGTGGATCCTTGATCCAGCACCTGGCACCAAATACTCTGAAGTAACTAACATTTGGCTTCTTGCCAGTAAGGAGCTCATAGGATGTCTTGTTGAGAAGCTTGTGAAGATAAACACGGTTGATGATATGGCATGCAGTATCAATGGCTTCAGGCCAGAATTTTCTTGGAGTCTTGTATTCATCAAGCATCGTTCGGGCCATCTCAATAAGTGTTCTGTTCTTGCGTTCCACGACGCCATTCTGCTGCGGCGTGTACGGAGATGAGAATTCATGTGTGATGCCCAAAGTATCAAGATACGTATCTAGGCCACTATTCTTGAATTCAGTGTCATTATCACTTCTGATGTGCTTTATCTTGACGCCATAGTTGTTCATGGCTATATTGGCGAAGCGTCTGAAGACATCCTGCACTTCAGTCTTGTAGAGGATTATATGCACCCAAGTATATCTTGAATAATCATCAACAATGACAAAGCCATAGAGACAAGCAGTAGTAGTAAGAGTTGAGTAATGAGTGGGACCGAAAAGGTCCATGTGGAGTAGTTCGAAGGGTTGAGTTGTTGTCATGATTGTCTTCGAGGGATGCTTGGCCCTCATCATCTTTCCTGCTTCACAGGCACCGCATAAGTGATCCTTCTTGAACTTGACGCCCTCGATGCCTATGACATTCTTCTTTCTTGCAAGAGTGTGCAAGTTCCTCATGCCAGCATGCCCTAGCCTCCGATGTCAGAGCCAGCATTCTAAAGCTTTTGCTAGAAGACATACAGCAAGTTGTGGTCCTGCTGAGAAATCTACCATGTACAAATCATCTTTCCGATACCCTTCAAAAAGTAGAGACTTGTCAGATTCCGTTAGAACAAGGCAACGATATTTTCCAAACATCACAATCATGTTTAAATCGCAAAGCATTGAGACAGACATTAAGTTGAAACCAAGGGATTCAACAAGCATGACTTATCCATGTGTTGATCCCTTGAGATTGCAAGTCTACTTAGAACCAATACCTTGCTTTTACCAGTGTCAGCAAATGTGATGTGACTTTTGTCAGATGTAAGTAAGGTTGAGTCCATAAGAAGACTTCGCTTACTTGTCATGTGATTAGTACACCCACTATCAATAATCCATTCTGAAGCAGCTGGTGTCATACCCTACAGTGTAGTTAGGGGGATAGGCTTCACGAAGAGAATTGTGAAGCATAAACATTTGACGAGCAAGTGGATTATGAAAGCTTAGATCAAGGTTAGGACTGATAGGGCAAGTAGCAAGCGACTCAGGAACAAAATACATAATAAGACCATTTGGGCATTTGATCTTGCACCCTACAAGATGTTTAAGGTCCCCAGCAATACCTTCAGAAGATTTTGGTTTTCGGCTGGAGACCTTTCCCTGCAAAAGAGAGTTAAGCTTTCTTAGCCACCCACATCTTCAAGGGTGGCTTCGAAGCAATGAGTCTAAGTGCGGCATCTGAGAACTTTGGCTTTGGAGCCCTAGCAAAAAGTCTTATAGGTGGACAATAGTACTCATAAGAATAAGCAGAGTGGTTCTTGGTCTTATGAACATGGCGGTTTGATGAAACACGCTCATATTCACAGGCCTGAGTAAGGTTTCCCTACAAAACATATGCGTTAGTGCGACTCAGGTGAGTCCTTTGTCTATATGAAGCCTTTGGACCGTATGAAGCCTCTGGTCTGGGGTTTGTCTTCTTCATGTGTGCTGTCATGACGACATTCATAGGAAGATTCTCCAAACATCTTTTCGGCACCCAAACTTTCTTCATAGGCGGCCCATTCATGCAGTTAGTACCAATATACCTCGCAAACACTTCACCATTCTGATTCTTAAACAGTTTATAGTTTGCATCAAAGGATTCATTAATAACAATGGGATTAGCACAAGTGAAGCCAGATAGGGTGGATGGATCTGCTGAAGGTTCCTTTGCAGCAACCCATGTGGTTTTGGGGTACTGCTCAGGTTTCCAGTAAGAGCCATCAGCATTCATTTTCCTTTCAAACCCAACACCCTCTTTCATAGGGTTTCGGTTCAGGATCTGCCTTTTGAGGACATCACATAGTGTCTGATGCCCTTTGAGACTTTTGAACATCCCTGTTTCAAGAAATGTCTTCAACCTAGCATTCTCATCAGCAATAGCAGTGGCATCCTCAGCAGAGGGGTTAGTTACCACATCAGCAGTTGAAGATATTGCAACAGTAGCAGCAGTAGAACATCCAGCAACAGAAGTAGCGTTATCACGCTCAATGCATTTAAGACATGGTGGTTCAAATCCTTCCTGAGCAGAACTAATCTGTTTGGCGCGAAGTGACTCGTTTTCCTTTTGAAGATCTTCATGAGCCGCTCTCAATTTCTCAAGATCTTGCTTCCTTTTAAGATAATCACAGGAAAGCTTTTCATGAGTTGTTGAGAGCGTTTCATCACGACTTTCAAGTTCCTCATACTTAACATGAAGATTTTTTATGTCTTCAATTAAGGATTGAGATCGAGTCATTTCAGCGTCTAACAGGTCATCGCTTTTGTCTAATAGTTTTTGAATTTGTTCCATAGCTTTCTGTTGTTCAGTTGCAATTTTAGCAAGTGTTTTATAGCTGGGTTTGGAACCACAATCAGAGTCATCTTCACTTGATGTTTGATAGTGAGTGACGCGTGAGTTTACCTTGGCACCGCGTGCCATGAAGCAGTAGGTGGGAGTGGAGTTGTCCTTGTCATTAGCATCGGCGTGGGTGACGGAGTCATTGTCTTAAGTGGTGAAGATGGACTTGGCAACATAGGCTGTAGCCAGACTTGCAACGCCAGAATTGGACTCCTCCTGAGACTCCACCTCTGCCTCCTCAGAAGCAGACTCCTCCTGTGAATCCATTTCCTTGCCGACAAAAGCGCGGGCCTTGCCAGATGAGCTCTTCTTGTGTGATGAAGACTTTGAGGAAGACTTGGAAGAAGACTTTGAGTATTTCTTCTTCTTCTTCTTCTTCTTGTCGTCAGAATCATACTCCTTGCTCTTCTTCTTCTTCTTGCTCTCATTGTCCCACTGCGGACATTCAGAGATGTATTGACCAGGTTTCTTGCACTTGTGGCATGTTCTCTTCTTGTAGTCATGAGCAGAAGCTTCATCATTTCTTGAGCTGGATCGTGAAGACTTTCTGAAGTCTTTCTTCTTGGTGAATATCTGGAACTTCTTCACAAGCATAGCAAGATCCCTTCCAATGTCTTCAGGATCATCAGAACTGCAGTCAGATTCTTCATCAGATGAGGAAACAGCTTTTGCCTTCAAGGCGCGAGTTCGCCCATAGTTGGGACCGTAGATGTCTCTTTTCTTAGAAAGCTGAAACTCATGTGTGTTGAGCCTTTCAAGTATGTCAGACGGATGGAGTGTCTTGAAGTAAGGACATTCTTGAATCATCAGGGCTAGGGTGTCAAATGAGGTGTCAAGTGATCTCAGGAGTGTCTTGACGATTTCATGCTTGGTGATCTCAGTAGCGCCGAGAGCTCGAAGCTCATTTGTGATGTCAGTGAGGCGGTCAAACGTGAGCTGGACATTCTCATTGTCGTTTCTCTTGAAGCGGTTGAAGAGGTTGTGAAGGACACGGATTCTTTGATCTCTCTGGGTTGAGATGCCTTCGTTGACCTTGGAGAGCCAGTCCCAGACTTGCTTGGATGTTTCCAGAGCACTCACATGGCCATACTGTCCTTTGGTCAGATGACCACAGATGATGTTCTTGGCAGTGGAATCGAGTTGAACGAACTTCTTGACATCAGGAGTGATGACACCTTCACCAGCCTTGGGAACGCCATTCTTGACGACATACGAGAGGTCGACATCAATGGCTTCAAGATGCATGCGCATCTTATTCTTCCAGTAGGGATATTCAGTTCCATCGAAGACGGGCACGCAACAGAGACTTTAATTATCCTTGCAGTCGACATAGCTAAAACTCCAGGTTGTTAAACCGAATCACACAGAACAAGGGAGTACCTTTCTCTAATACCAATTGAAAGTGCTAGTGATCGACTAGAGGGGGGTGAATAGGCGATTTTTATGAAAGTCTTCAAAACATGGAATTTTCGAAGACAAACGATAGAAATAGACCTATTACCATGCAGCGGAAGGTAGACTACACTAAGCAAGCCATAGTCAAGTATTCAATGAAGTGAAAGCACAATGACTAATTGCAGCTAGGCAGTATAGATCAGGTAGGAAGATAGTGAAGCCAATCAAAACAATTAGTTACTCAGGGAAGACAAAAGATAATGCAATCATACAATATCTTCACCAGGGCCAACAATAAGTAAAGGAATGAGAAGGACGAAACCAGTGACTCGTTGAAGACAATGATTTGTTTGACCAGTTCCAGTTGCTGTGACAACTGTACATCTGGTTAGGGAGGCTGAGATTCAACTCAGAAGACCACGTCTTCACCTTATTCTCCTTGAGCTAAGGACACCCAATCCTCGTCCAATCACTCTGGTAAGTCTTCAAGGTAGACTCCCAAACCTTCACAGACTTTGTTCACTAGCGATCCACAATGACTCTTGGCTGCTTAGAACGCGATGCCTAACCGGCTGGAAGATTCACAGTACTCAAGTGTAATAAGTCTTCAGATCACACAGACAGGAAGACTTTAGTGATCCCTAAAACTCTTTGGCTCTGGGTGATTAGGGCTTTATCCTCGCAAGGAATTCTCTCTCAAAGGCTTCGAGGTGGGTTGCTCTCAAGCGACAAAAGCCGTACACTAACTCTGAGCAGCCAACCGTTTATGGTTGTAGGGGTGGCCTATTTATAGCCACTAGGCAACCCGACTTGATTTGTCCGAAATGACCCTGGGTCACTAAGGAACTGACACATGTTCCAATAGTCAGATTTCAAACACACACAACAACTTTACTTGGGCTACAAGCAAAGCTGACTTATCCAACTCTGGATAAGATTTTCTCTCATTGTCTTCGCTCGAAGACATAGGATTTTGGTTAAGCATCACTTCAGTCATTCTGACTGGTTCTCTTGGACCCCACTTAACAGTATGATGGTTCCTATGACTCAACAGAGAAGAAAAAGATCGACGAAACAACAAAGTCTTTGCGCTCCATAGTCTTCACACAATGTCTTCTCTTGTCATAGTCTTCAATGTGAATGTCTTCACATACCACCTTTGACTTCAATGTCTTCATACATTTTTAGCGGTCATCTCTGGTAGGAAAACCGAATCAATGAGGGACTTCTACCTGTGTTATCCTGCAATTCTCACAAACACATTAGTCCCTCAAGCAGGTTTGTCGTCAACACTCCAAAACCAACTAGGGGTGGCACTAGATGCACTTACAGGTTATAATGGGAACCCCTTGACAGTTCGCCTTGAATAAAACTCCTCTAGCAAGGCCCAACCTTGGTTTCACCATTTGCACTAACAACCTAGCCTTTTTCCCTTGGGTTTCTGGAGCCCGAGGGTCATCTTTATTTTAACCCCCCCCGGGCTAGTGTTCCTCTGAGTGTTGGTCCGAACTGAGCTGCCTGCGGGGCCACCTTGGGGAAACTTGATGGTTGGTTTTACTCATAGCTACTCTCATTCGATGTTGCCCTGAGAACGAGGTACGTGCAACTCCTATCGGGATTTGTCGGCACATCGGGTGGCTTTGCTCGTCTTGTTTTACCATTGTCGAGATGTCTTGTAACCAGGATTCCGAGCCTGATCGGGTCTTCCTGGGAGAAGGAATATCCTTCGTTGACCGTGAGAGATTTGTATGGGCTAAGTTGGGACACCCCTGCAGGGATTTGAAATTTTGAAAGCCATGCCCGCGGTTATGGGTAGATGGGAATTTGTTAATGTCTGGTTGCAGAAAACTTGACACTTAACTTATTTAAAATACATCAACCACGTGTGTAGCCGTGATGGTCCCTTTCCGGCGGAGTCCGGGAAGTGAACACGATGTTGGAGTCATGCTTGGACGTAAGTAGCTTCAGGATCACTTCTTGATCACTTCTAGTTCACGACCATGCCTTGCCTTCTCTTCTCGTTCTCTTTTGCATAAGTTAGCCACCATATATGATAGTGCTTGCTGCAGCTCCACCTCATACCTTTTACCTACCCATAAGCTTAAATAGTCTTGATCGCGAGGGTGTGGGATTGATGAGTCCCCGTGACTCACAGATTACTTCCAAAACCAGTTGCAGGTGCCGATGAAACCGTGCAGGTGACGCAACCGAGCTCAAGGAGGAGCTCGATGAAGGTCTTGTTCATCGTGTTGTTTCGTTTCCGTTGATCAGTAGTGGAGCCTAGTCGGGGCGATCAGGGATCTGTAGCATTAGGGGTAGTCTTCTTTTATTTTGGTTCCGTAGTCGGACGTTGATTGTATCTGGATGTTGTAATGCTTTATTCATGTATTGTGTGAAGTGGCGATTGTAAGCCAACTCTGTACCTCTTTCTTATTCAGTACATGGGATGTGTAAAGATTACCCCTCTTGCGACATTGCCTTCAATGCGGTTATGCCTCTAAGTCGTGCTCCGACACGTGGGAGATATAGCCGCATTGAGGGTGTTACAAGTTGGTATCAGAGCCATCCCCGACTTAGGAGCCCCCCCTGCTTGATCGAATCATTGGCGTTGTTGAGTCTAGAAAAATATTTTGAGTCTTTTAGGATTATATATATATCAGAGAGTAGGATTATTTTTACTCCTCAGTCCCTTTGTCGCTCTGGTGAGGCATCCTGACATAGAGTTTTGACTCTTCTCTTCTCAAATTTGACTAAATTTTTTTAGGATCACGTGAGTATCTTGGAATCATTCTGACGGTTTTGTGACGGGAACATTGTTCTTGGTGCCTCCTGACATTTAGGGGTTGTGGCAGTGTCCCGGAGAGTTGAGCTCCGAGGTGTTGTCGTCGCAATTTTATCGTTACAGTTCTGGAATACCTGAGTTTCGCCGACATCGAAAATCTCTTTTATGCAGTTGTTGGTGTGATAACCTCGACGCCACCCAGTACTGGGGTGGGAGTTCGGGAGTATTGCCATAACTCGTATAACAGATGCTTTTTGAAGGTTGAGGTAAATGATTTCAGAAGATTTCTTGGTTATGTGTTGAAGGATGGATACAACTGGATTTAGGATTTGTTAGTTTGGATGAGATATTATGCTTCCCCTGTATCCCCAACACCTGATTGCATAACTGGAAAGTTTCGGGAGTTTATAAGTGGGAATTCAAGTAGTTCTTAGGATATCTTTCCGACAGATGTATGATATGAAATTGGGGTTCAACGTCTAGTGGTCCGCCTATTCACGGTTGGTTTTACAGTGGTCTCGTCATGTCTTAAAGAGTCCTGGGCTATGCTAACTCGGGGACGCTTCGTATGTCATGTACACTGCCTTGTACATGATGGTGCTGTACGATCGAGCCCGTGTGGGCCCCACCACGAAAACTTCGGACAAAATCTCTATCATATGTTTGTTCCAGCTTATTCTGCAAGCCAATCCTTTGTTTTGTTTTCAGTTGTGGTATTCGAGTTGCTTCGAAGTCAAATGTTGATTCCATACCTTTTCCTAAGCGGTGTTCTCATATTTCTATGTGAATACCAATCCTTCATGATAATCGAGATTGTCATGGCAATCCTTTTTCAACCGGCGTGTGTTCTCTTCAAGTGAATCCGATCATTTCAACACCCACAAGATCAATTATCACTTCTTCTCAACGGTGCTCATTTCATCTGTCCCAAGCTGCCTTTGTTTTTCCCGCCCTCCCAACCTTTTTCTTCAAGGACTCAGATTTCTTATTCAAGTATCCTTTTATTGATGGGAAGCCTCTCCTTTCTTTCCGTCAATGTTCTTATCCGGTGATTCTCAAGAAGATACTAACGGAGCTTCAAGTTATCATTATTCATTCTCTTTCTTCTCCGGTGTGTTCAATTCAAGCTTTGTTGATCATATCCCTTTTTCCTCGTTTCTAATGCCTTTCCCATGACCGGTGCACCTAATAATCAGCCACTTCTTGCTATTCATGTGTTCCGGAGTGCTGAAGATATCTCAGAAGATGTTAGTGTTCATTCTCAATTCGTTCAAGTTCTTTTGAGAATGTTACCTCATTCAAGCCATTTAAATCAACCGGTGCATTATCTCTTCCTAAGCAATCTTTTCAACGGTGTTTTCTTTTGAGTGGGCCCTAACCCACGGGTCTTTTCCCAGGATCTTACCTAACTCTTCTAATCTTCCCGGAGCTACTTTCAAATTCATCTCAAAGTTTGACCTAAGAATGAGTTATCATCAGTCAGTCAGTTTCTTCAAGATACTTCTAATTCTTATCATCATTGGCTCAGCCTTTCTATTCTTCAATATTCCGGAGTATCTCAACAATTCATGGTGGTGTTTCTCATCGTCATTCTCTGCATTTGAAGACCGAAGAAGAGTTCTCCTCCATATCTTGCTTCATTCTCGTCAAGATTCATGGTTCAACCTTGATGCCATCCTCTCATAATTGTTTTCCATTGTGAAAATTCTTTTCAACCATTCGGAGCAATTCAAGAGTCTTTCCAGTTTGATTCTCCGGAGCTCACCATCTCAGAATTAGTCATTCGTTGTTCACCAAATCTTACCGGTGCATCATTCAAATATTCTCTAATCAGCTTGTGATCTCTTTGTTCTCATATAATTATATTCCCACAAGTATCTTCATTCATTTTCTAATTATTCCCGGAGATTCTTTATCTTTTCTTCGTTCATTTTCGATTCTTATGGAGGTTTGTTCAAGATTCCTCTTCCTATGTTCTCATATCAATTCATTCTGTTCTTTCCAATCCTACCGGCGGATCATTGAGGACCTTATTCAAGTTTGCGCCATGTCTCTCTTGATCCTTCTACAAGAATAAGTAGTATGCAAAATCCGTTGCTTGTCATCAATTTAAAATGGCGAAGGACAAGCATAATGTAATTCTTATTGTTATTTCATCGAGTAAATTCAATTCCTGCTTTCCGGAGTGGTTCATCAAATCACATTCTCGGTTCGAGATGCTTTATCTTTTCTTTTCCAAGAGTTCCAAGCTCTCACAATTATATCACCATGGAGATTCACCTAAATCATTGCAAGGGTTCACCTTGTGTTTTCAACTTCTCTTTCCTTTCGTTTGATCATCCTTTTGTTACCAGAGTTCTTCATGGCGGTTCTACAGGATGGTTCAGCAAGGATTTAATTCCTTTTTGAAGTTTTCATTGAGATTATTTTCAGAGGAGCTCAAGTTTTCTTCATCTTGTAATCCGGAGTGCAATTGTTTCTCCCTTGTCTTTTGAGGTGGTAATATATCATTCTTCGTTCACAAGAATGAGATATTTAAATCCATCAATCTCTTCATTGGAGTATATTGGGTTATATTTCACCTAAAGCTCTCCCTGAGGATTGTTGCTATGTATGGTGCGTATAAATGACCCAAGTTTTTCATTTATCCTCTCGGTGAAATAAGTTTCTCGTCTTCTTGTTCATATCAATCCAATCTATTGTTTCGTTAGTGGCAGAATTTCACCGCATAATTTTGGGATGTCTTCCATAAGTCCACATCAAGCTTATACTTTCATTGTTGGTTTTCCAACAACTCTGTTCGACCCTGCTCCTTAAGATGCCTTTGCAAGCTCATCGGAGGTAGAAGATGTTGTTTTCTTCCCCGTTCCTTTAATTCCATTCTTTCATTTCTTCCGGAGGCATTGTGTTGTTGCTCTCTCCTCTCATTATCTCGAATGGTGAGGATCATGTTTCTTTTCGTGCTTATCCATTTAACCGGAGTGTTGTGCCCTATGCTCAAGTTCTTTTCATCTTATCAAGTTTTACCTCCATTCTCAACCGAAGTGCTGTCTGAAAACTTTCTTATCCATTGTGCCATTCTTTAAATAGTTCCGGAGGCAGTGTGTTGTTGATTTCATCAAGTATCCTCTCATCTTGTCAAATTCATGTTCATTTCTTTTCATTTACAGTCAGAGTGCTTCCCAAATTATATCATTCTTTTCCCTTCTCTATCTTGTTTTAACCGGAGTGTTATGTCTATCATTCCTCTTCTAACCGGAGTCTCATCCAAGTGCTTTCATTTTGCCAAGTTCATATTCTTTACCTTTTTTTCTAACCGGAGTGTTGTCGTAATTGATCCTTATCGTTCCTTGTTTCTCTTTTCTACCGGAGTGCTTGCATGTACTTCTTGTCCATTGCAACCCTTTTTCTTATGTCTTTCAACCTACAAAGTTCTAGTGATGTTCATTGTTCCTTTTTTCTAATGGAGTGTCTTCAACTTCGTTCATCTTCGTTGAATACTTTCTTTCAATTTGTTCAACCTCTCAAGGTTCTTTGGTTTCACTCGTTTGTCAAAGAAGCAACTTAGTTTTACCTATTATCTTCCTCTTCCGTTTTCCCTCTGGTGCCATCCTAGATCTCGGGACGAGATCCTATCGTAGTGGTGGAGTGTTGTAGCGCCCCAAGACCGGAGCTTCATTTGCTTTCCAGGGTTTCCGGGTTTCGTGCTGTGATTTGTTTGGTTCATTGCATTCATCATTGCATCATGTGCATTGCATCATGTCATCATGCCATCATGTCATTTCTTTTCTTAATTCAACTAAATAAATGGCATCGATCCTTGATCCATTCAAACCGAGGGAATTCACATGGTGATTCTCTTTACAACATATCCTCTCGATATTTAGAGAGCTATAGTAAATATTCCAATTATTTGGATTTACTGCAAACACAGTTGCAATTTAAACTCTCAGGTCTTTTCTGCTTCGAGTTGCTCCTCAAACCTTGCCATTTAGTCTTTCATCATTTTCCGGAGCTCCACCTAAATTCTCAACATTTTTTGGACCTTCTAATTACTAGTCCTTGTTCAAACCATTTGAATTAAATTCTTGCAAACGCGTCCATTCCTATTTTTCTTGGATAATACTCATTTTTATGAGGCCGGGAAAATAGCCCCCTTGCACAAATCCTTTACTTAACCCTCCTTTTTTCTCTCTATTTCTTTTCTCTTAAAAGAAGAAGAGAGAGAAAGAGAGAAGCCCAGCTCAGGTCCAGCGGACGGCCCATCCTAACCGCGCAGCCTTTGGGCCAAGGCCCAGCCGGCACCCCCCATCCTAACCCTAGCCCATCTCCCACGCTCCCTTTCGTCCTCCCGTTATCGCCGCCACCCACGCACGCACGTAGCCCCGATCCATCTCCCTCCCCGATCCCATCTCTTCCTCACTCGTCTCCCTCTTCCTCCCGTAGCGCCGCCAGAGGAGTAGGGCAGCAGCGCCTCCTGCCTGATTCCCCAATGCCGCCCCTGCCAGAGTCCCTCGCCTCCACCACCCGACCCGGCCGGCCTCTGCCGCCTTTTCCCGTTCCCGGCCGGATCTCACTAGCAGGGCCCCGTCCCTGCCTCTGTTTCCTCCACCACCATCGCCTCCGGGTGCTGCACCGGCGTTCTACCTCGTCGGAGTAGCCCAGCGTACCAGGACGCCCCTGCTGCACCTCTCCTTTTCTTCCCCTGGTTCCCTTCCTCTTTGACTCTCTCTCTGACGACTCAAATCCCTCCCTCTCTTGTCTCTGTAACAGGAAAGCCGCCCTCGTCCTTAACGTCGGCAAGCTCGCTGATGTCCTTGTGCGGCAACACTGGTGCGCCCACCTCCGCACACCCACCTTGTCGGACCCATCCCGCGACTCCATCTACACGCGAAGACCGTCCACCTGTGCTCATGTCGAAGCTTCACCTGTAGCTCTGCATCACTTGTGCCTCCTTCCCGGGCAGAGCAGCTCTTGTCTGAGCCGTCCCCTTTGGTTAACCCGGTTGCTACCGCCGCTGCCTTAAACTTCCCTGGTGCAGCTCGTTTTCAATGAATGGCGGCCTGAGGTTTACCTCCACACCAAGTACCACGACCTGCAAGGCCGAGAACGCCAAGCACCCCTTCGAGCTATCAAGACTGCAAGCGCCATGTAACACGATGACCCTCGAAGACTTCGGATTCGACAAGTTCGATGACGCTCTTATACAAGTACGTTGCCGAGACCGGAACCGGCAAGACCGACGACACGGACATGCCAAGTACCCCTACGCACGAAGACGCCTAAGACCATTTCGGGTTTCATCAAGTACCGCTACCGATGACTCGAACACCTATGAAAACGTGTTCCACTACCGTCGCCGAGATTGCCAGAACCTCTACCGACGACCTCGGAGCATGAACGATGACCGTTGTCAAAGACTCGTACCTCTACCGCCGTCCCAAGAAGCCTACTTCCTCTACTTGCACCGAACCCGAACCCGAACCGTCCCGCTTGCACGCTTCGAAGGTATAACCACCGAGAACGACCGCCCGTGGACGAATGCATATGTTGTATGAAATGCTCGCGTTTGCACCATGCCCGACGTGTTTCTTGCATGTTCCCCGTTGCCATGCCGTCGTCTCGTGGGAACCCGGTTACCGGGATCACCCCACCTTCTATCCCATGTCACGCTCCCGTCACTTTTCCTTTTGCACTGGTATCTCTGTGAGCTATCGGAACCGGAATGTTGTCGTGGCACCATTTCCGCTGTCATTGTCGTGGCACCCCTTTCGTTTCCGCCACGATGACAAATGCTTCATATCATGCTCTTGTCAACTTTTACAAATTGCATAAAACTTGCCCATGTCATCCGCATCATGATAATAACTTTAAAATGTTTAATTCGTTGTTGCATTAAATTGCTAATGCATATGGGGATTTACCGGGTTTGTTGTTTGTTATATCCGGCCACATTTAAATTGTTTAGATGGTATAGTTTTGTTATGTTTCACCTCTTGACATTCTTAACAACATTTAATATTGTTGAGTACCTAACCGGGAGTGAACTAAATAATTGATGTGGTGTTCTGTCAATATGCAACTCGTTGCATATTGGGCTCCAATTAACTTGTAGTTTTGTTTGTGCACTTTGCCATGCCATGCTTCATTAAACCGGACATGCATCATACTTGATTGTGCATCATGCCATGTTTATGTGATGGTTGTTTACTATGTTGTTTGCTTCTTTCCGTTGTTGCTTCTTCAGGTTAGTTCCGATAACGTCGCGTTTGTGAGGATTCATTCGACTACGTTCGTTTGTTTTCTTCATGGACTCGTTCTTCTTCCTTGCGGGATTTCAGGAAAGATGACCATACCCTCGAAATCACTTCTATCTTTGCTTGCTAGTTGCTCGCTCTATTGCTATGCCTATGCTGCGATACCTACCACTTGCTATATCATGCCTCCCATATTGCCATGTCAAGCCTCTAACCCACCTTGTCCTAGAAAACCGTTGTTTGGCTATGTTACTACTTTGCTCAGCCCCTCCTATAGCGTTGTTAGTTGCAGGTGAAGTTGGAGTTTGTTCCTTATTGGAACATGGATATGTTGCGATATCACAATATCTCTTATTTTAATTAATGCATCTATATGCTTGGTAAAGGGTGGAAGGCTCGGCCTTATGCCTAGTGTTTTGTTCCACTCTTGCCGCCCTAGTTTCCGTCATACCGGTGTTATGTTCCTTGAGTTTGCGTTCCTTACACGGTTGGGTTATGAAAGTGCTAGTGATCGACTAGAGGGGGGGTGAATAGGCGATTTTTATGGAAGTCTTCAAAACATGGAAGTTTCGAAGACAAACGATAGAAATAAACCTATTACCATGCAGCGGAAGGTAGACTACACTAAGCAAGCCATAGTCAAGTATTCAATGAAGTGAAAGCACAATGACTAATAGCAGCTAGGCAGTATAGATCAGGTAGGAAGATAGTGTGAAGCCAATCAGAACAATCCGTTACTTAGTGAAGACAAAAGATAATGCAATCATACAATGACTTCACTAGGGCCAACAGTAAGTAAAGGAATGAGAAGGACAAAACTAGTGACTCGTTGAAGACAATGATTTGTTTGACCAGTTCCAGTTGCTGTGACAACTGTACGTCTGGTTAGGGAGGCTGAGATTTAACTCAGAAGACCGCGTCTTCACCTTATTCCCCTTGAGCTAAGGACACCCAGTCCTCGCCCAATCACTCTGGTAAGTCTTCAAGGTAGACTCCCAAACCTTCACAGACTGCGTTCACCGGCGATCCACAATGACTCTTGGATGCTCAGAATGCGATGCCTAACCGGCTGGAGGATTCACAGTCCTCAAGTGTAATAAGTCTTCAGATCACACAGACAGGAAGACTTCAGTGATGCCTAACAGTCTTTGGCTCTGGGTGATTAGGGGTTTATCCTCACAAGGAATTCTCTCTCAAAGGCTTCGAGGTGGGTTGCTCTCAAACGACAAAAGTCGTACACTAACTCTGAGCAGCCAACCGTTTATGGTTGTAGGGGGTGGGCTATTTATAGCCACTAGGCAACCCGACCTGATTTGTCCGAAATGACCCTGGGTCACTAAGGAACTGACACGTCTTCCAACGGTCCGATTTCAAACACACATGACAACTTTACTTGGGCTACAAGCAAAGCTGACTTATCCAACTCTGGATAAGATTTGCTCTCATTGTCTTTGCTCGAAGACATAGGATTCTGGTTAAGCATCACTTCAGTCATTCTGACTGGTTCTCTTGGACCCCACTTAACAGTACGGTGGTTCCTACGACTCAACAGAGAAGAAAAAGATCGACGAAACAACTAAGTCTTCGTGCTCCATAGTCTTCACACAATGTCTTCTCTTGTCATAGTCTTCAATGTGAATGTCTTCACATACCACCATTGACTTCAATGTCTTCATACATTTTTAGGGGTCATCTCTGGTAGGAAAACCGAATCAATGAGGGACTTCTACCTGTGTTATCTTGCAATTCTCACAAACACATTAGTCCCTCAACCAGGTTTGTCGTCAATACTCCAAAACCAACTAGGGGTGGCACTAGATGCACTTACAATCTCCCCCTTTTTGGTGATTGATGACAAAATGGTTGAAGTTTTCAATGGGGATAAAAGTATGTGAAATGTAAAGGATTTAGGTTTTGTCTTCACAAGTGGCAAAGGCTCCCCCTGAAGATGTGCATCTAAGTAATTTGCTTTTGGAATGCAAATGCACATGGCAGGTTATACTTGTGGAGATCCTCTTCAACTTATGACGACAATTCATCATGCATGAAAGGTATGTGAAGATAATGACATGCAAAATGAAAAATGGACGTCTGCATAATGACCTAAGTGCGGAAGTTATCATCGCACATGCGGAATTTATCATCGCATCACAGAATAACAAATAAGTGGCAGACGACCATCGAGTTTAAGTGTTACAACTCAAAGAACCAAATGTATCAAAAAATGAGAGTTGTAAACACTAGGCAAAATATAAAACTACCGCCCATATGGACCCGCTTGAAGACTATCAAACTCATATGCTTCTCCCCCTTTTGTCAGTAAGGACCAAAAAGGTTTGAAGACATAGAGCACCTACCCGTTCCCATGAGGAGTTGGTGAAGCAGCAGGGTCGTCGGTGTTGGTTGGCGGTGCAGACGAACTTGGTGCAGTGTTGATTCGCGCTGAAGGTGGTGAAGTAGCATCGTCTTCATCATCGACGGCATGTGCATTCATTGTTGCAGCAGAGGAGGAGAACTCAGAGTCTTCAAGAGACGGAGTATGCCACAACATAGTCCTTCTCGGAGGTGTTGAGTCAAACTTGAAGCGTTCAGAGAAGCCATCATCTTGAAGATCATCTTCAGAACACATAAGCGTCAGCCCTTTCCATGGACACCGAAAAGTTTCATGGGCGACAAAGGAATTCTTGGTGACAAGGTTGCGAATCCTGTTTGCGTCCACCAAGAGGCTTTGCATTTGGCGCTTTAGTCAGTCATGATGCTTATCTTGTTTCTGATGAAGGGCAACCAGAAGCTCTCGGTCATTGAGAACATGAGATCGCTTCTTAGGCCATTGTGCAATGGTGCTTTCAGTGGCTTCAGTGAGGGCACGATGAGGTGCACGGGTAGTACCAGCCAGAAGATAAACACGAGTGACTGCTGGGACTCCTTCAATGGGTTGTGAAAAGCTTTGTTTATCAGCATTTTGAAGAGTAAGGGGCTCCTTGGCAGGCTCTGGATATATGGCTTCAACTGACATATCGACGCCAGGCAGAAAAATCAGATGATTGCGAGCAGAGGGCTGATAGGGGACAGTTGAGTGTAGTTTTATCAGACGCATAATCCATGGAGCGTAAAACTTCAAGCCAAAGAGATCAGATCCTGATGCAGCAAGTTGGCGGATGAAGAAGTCTTGAGCATTGAAGCTTTTGCCGTGAAGAATATGAAAGACGAAAGTCTTCATTGCACCTTCAAGCTTTGCATGTGGAGAATGTCCTTTGATGGGCCAGAGAGTTCGCCTTATAATGTGATAGATAGTACGTGGCAGATACTCAAGGTCTTCAACAAAGAACTCCTTAGGATATTCAGCATTGGGAGGCAAAGGCTTCATCATGCTAAGCATCTGACTCAGGTTGGGTTCAGGCTTGTGAAAAATGCTTTCCATAGCAGCACGCTGAAGCTGACAACCAGGTTCATAAAGATCACCTGGAGTGGGCAGGCCAGTGAGCTCAATGATATCAAAGGCTTTGGCTTCATGATGAACATTGCCTGTCATCCACTCAAGGACCCAAGTCTTCGGATCCCTGTTGTAGCCACGAATATGAAGAGTGGCATAGAATTTGAGCAGCAATTCTTTGTTCCAGTGCTCCTTGTCAGTGACGAACTGCAACAAGCCAGACTCTCTGAAGCAATCCAGCGCTTCTTCCAAATAGGGCAGACCAGTTATGGCTTCAGTGTCAAGACGCATATGGGGGAAAATGCGACCTTGATTGTATAAGATGCATGAGTAATAACTGCGTTGCTGATAGCTCCAGAACCGATTAAAAGATATTCTTGCCTTAGAGTAGGGGTTCTTGGCGCTATTAAAGAAGGTGTTGTGTGCTTTGAAGTCATTGATATTGAATGATCCGGGTGCTCATGCAGTGCCTGGAAACCTACGCAGCCTTGGCATTGGCTTCTGTACCTGAGGACTGCGCTCGACGTGATAGTCAAATTGTGGACCGGCAGCAGGTGGAGGAACAAGAAGAGGCCATTTGACAGTGATAAGCTGGCCATAGTTGTATGCTTGCTCAATAGTATGTGGCCTTGGTGGAAGAACAAGAGCAGTGGCATTAACAGAGGCGTCAGGCTGCACATCTGTTGCAGGTGCATCATTGGCTTCATTGGCTTCTGGCACAGTGTTATGTGCAGGCTCCACATTGTCTTCAGCCATGACCACGTCATTGGCTTCAGTGGTGTTAGTGGTGGCAGCCTCAGGATTCTCAACCTCCACTTGAGGAGCTGGAGGGTCGGGCACTGACACATTCACTTCAGGAACAACTTCTTCAGTGATGGGGGGAGTAGGGACACGTTCTTCTGCTTGTTTTTCTTCGGCTGATGTAGCCGGATTATCTTCATCAACTTTAGCTTCAGACTCGGAGACATTCACAGTAGGAGTGGCTTCTGGGAACACCTGACGTGCAACAGATTTGTGGTGCACTTCTCCTTCTGGAACGCTCGAAAGAGGGACTTGGGGCCTTGGTCCTTTGCGAAGCCTGCGTAACACTGGTGACGCCTGTGAAGATGGAGTTGGCTAGGCCTCAAGGTCATCTTCTTCTTCTTGCACTGGTGGGGTGACTTGTTGTTGGGGAGTACTCGGGGTTTCTTGTTGTTGTGGGTGATCAGCCCATGATGCATCCTGAGCAATTGGCGTCAGAGGACGACCAAAGCTGATGAGTTCGCTGTTCGTGAGAACAGGCGATGATACCAAGTTGTGCTCGATCTGAGGTAGAACTACATCATCTTCAACATTGTCATGGTGACCAATGTCTTCAGGAGCGGTGGGGTCAACCGCTGGAAACTCTTTAGCTTTAGGAGCCTCTGTGGAAGAAGGCTCATGAACTATCATCCCTCGTTCTTGAAGCGAAGAGTTAGGACGAGCAACCGAGATGGGCTCGACAACAAGGGGCTCTGTGGGAGCAGCCCGATCTTTCTTGGGTTTGCGCTTCTTCTTGGAGGGAGCGACATCAGAAGCTTCAGGATTTTTCCTCTTTCTGGCTTCAGACTCGGCAGCCCTTGTCTTCTTCAGTTCTGAAGCGGTTGACTTGACCTTTGGATTCGAGCCGGACATGCTGCTTGGGAAGACAATGCGAGGTTCTTCCTGCCTTGACGGTGCGGATTTGTCAGTCGATGGCTTCTTCTTCTTTGCAACCATTCTGGGGTCGATGCCAGGACGCCCAAGAGCCTTGCGCTTCTCGGCTTCATTGTAGGCTTGCACGCACTTGTCAGCCAGACTCTTCATGCGCTCACGAGAACCTTTAGCTTCGTCTCGTTTCTTGAGAAAAGCTTCTTTGAGCTCGTGCATCATAACCTTGAAGTTTTTGACATCCTGCACGCTGAGCTTTGCCATGTGCTTCTTGAACTGAGCTTTCTCATAGTCGATCTTTTGCTTCAGTTCAATGATGCGATGAGCTAGAGCTAGCTCAGAAGCAATGGCGCCAGTGAAAGAGACGCTAAGGACAATTGGAAGTTGCAGATCGTCAAAGTTGAGATTGGGGCTTTCAAACCACACATCAATGAAGTTGTGGATTATTGCCATGTCAAAGAGAGGCAAATCATTGAAGATTTCTGCTTCTTCCTTGCTCTTAATCAGTTGCTCAAGAGCGTCATCTGCAAGATCTTCATCACTAGACAGATCAATGTGTTCGTCTCGCAGAATGGCAGCAGGGGTCAATGCCTGATCAGTATTCTTTTTCATCTCCGTCTTCTTGGAGATACGTGATAGATCTTCAGACTGCACACTATCTTCAGGAGGTGCAGTAGCCAGTGGCTTCACACGTGAAGCTTTTGGAGGAGCAACTGACTTTGAAGCTCTAGCCTTCTTTTGCTTCTGCGGCTTTGGAGCAGGAGCTGGGGCTTCATCAGTGTCGGCATCATCATCACAATGATCCACTTTGGCTCCTTGAACAGAAATGTGAGTGATAAGGCCATCAAGGTTGTAGAAAGGTCCGATGATATTGGGTTCAGCATCGCGTGTGCCGTCAGCCCGGGGAGCAGAAGGACCAGGGTTGAAGTCTAGTCCCAATGACTTCTTGTTTTCCTTGGCCGATGCCTTTGCATGCTAGAAGTTGCGCTTGAAGAGATTATCGTCACGACACCAGAGCAGTGATGATGGGTCGGCATTTTTAGGCTGTGGTCCACGGACCATAAAGGGATAGAAACCCTGTGCAATAGCTTCAGCTCTGGTCTTGGGTTGAAGGATTCAGAAGAGAATGTCACCCCAAGGACTCTTGATGGCATTCTTCTCAGCATACTCCTGGGTCACAAACTTGTATTTAAACAATTGTTCGGCCCAATATCTTCGAATCCACTGGATTCGTGTCTTGCGCTGATTGTAATCCTCTTCTGGATTTGTCTTGTATAGCTCTGAGAGGTCATCAGGCAGATCTCTTCATGTTCCCCCTCGACGCTATCTGCCACCCTTCCTTGCTGATTTCTCTGTAGCCATGAACTTCAAACTGAATGGGGTCAACACGTTCAAAGGCTTCAAAGGCTTCTGCTTGCTGGTCAAACAGGAACTGGCTTCGGGAGAGTTAATGTGATGCTGTAAGAATTCTGCAAACGAATGCAGACTATGAGAACCAAGGGATTCTCCCATGGATATGTACCTATGACAGCATTAGAGGTGCGAGGTCATATGCATTCTCGGAAGATTTTGAAGATAAATCAGTTTGAAGACATTGACCTCATGGTGCGAAGACATTCACTTATGTGTTTGAAGTTGGTTCCAGATTTATACGAATCCAGGAATAGGTACAAGTGAGGAATCTAACTCGTTATGAAGCTTAAGTGAATATACTAGGCATTATATGAGATGCAGACAGGATAGATCTAACATTGAGTAGGCAGAAACCACTTCCCGTAAATAGGATGAATCTTTTAGGATCCAAAAGATGGTAAAAAGAGAGTTCTATTTACCACACGATGAACTGCTAGATGGGAAGAGTAGGAGACCGAGCAGTTCAGTCCATCGTGCCCTAACTTAGCGATGGAGGACACCTACGGTGGCGGCGGAGAGGACGATGACCGCGGCCGGCGTGAGGACGACTTCGGTGAAGTCGCGGTAGCTAAGCGCTTCGTCGCCTGCGTCGTCGAGAGCTAGTGGTGGCGCTAAGGTTTTGAGGAGGTGGAGAGGTGGAAGAAGCTTTTCTTGACCGCATGGGACATGTATTTATAAGGAAGCATGCGGCAAAGCGTAATTACACAGGTGCCCCTGGCGATTCACATTTGAGGGACACGTGGCAAGCATGCAACATACTCGGAGTTGTCCCACGTTCCCACGCCCGCCCGAACTGTCGGATGGTCGTTCCGGCTTCTCCAGATTTCAGGCAATAAGGATAGAGAATTTAAAACGGACTTAATGTTTGTCTCTGTTTCTTCTACTCACAAGGACGCAGAGAAGACATTCGACAGTTTCAATAGAATGCGTATGATTTCGACAGATAGAGTTTGAGATAGAAAGCATAGAGAGATTAGGGTCCGATCACATTCACTTAGTTCAAAAGATTCAACAAGGAAGACGTAGCTATAAGTGAATGCTGTAGAGGACAGAACACTAATATGTATATATCAGAAGACAATCAAATCAACATAGTGAAGATAATCATGAAGACAAGTTGAAATTGAAGACAAACCAAATGTGAAGACATAGCAAATGTAACGCCATGAGTAAAACACTTCAAACAGAAGAATTTGGTGGTGGCGTTACCCGCCGTATAGGAAGTATTAGACCCAGACACGGCGCACAATTATCGTGGCGCTCCGAAGTCATGTTCCACGTTAATGTATTCACACTCAGAATGTAAGTCTTCATTGATTGAAGATATACTTTACTTCGTGTGTGGCACATCTATGTCATCAACATGCTTAAGTGTTAGGATGTGTGCCTGATCACAGGATATTTGAGGATTCCAAGATATTTAGCTCACACCGTAACTTGCAAAACCTCTTCTCATCCAAGGGCTTGGTGAAGATATCTGCCAGTTGCTCTTTAGTGTTGACGTGTATGATATCAATATCTTCCTTCATAACATGATCTCTGAGAAAGTGATGACAAATTTCAATGTGCTTTGTCTTCGAGTGATGAACTGGGTTGTTGGCAATCTTGATGGCGCTTTCGTTGTCGCGGTAGAGTGGCACTTGCTTCAGATGAATGCCATAGTCTTTGAGTGTTTGCTTCATCCATAGAAGCTGAGCGCAGCAAGATCCAGCAGCAATGTATTTAGATTCAGAAGTGGAGAGAGATACACAGTTCTGCTTCTTTCAAGACCAACATACAAGTGATCGTCCTAGAAAATGACATGTGCCTGATGTAGACTTGTGATCCACCTTGTCACCAGCATAATTAGCATCCGAGAATCCAACTAGATCAAACTCTGAGCCCTTTGGATACCATAATCCTAGTGTTGGGGTGTGAGCCAAATATCTGAGAATTCGCTTCACAGCTAAGTGATGCGATTCCTTTGGTGCCGCTTGGAACCGGGCACACATGCAAACACTAAGCATGATATCTGGCCTAGATGCACATAAATAAAGCAAGGAACCAATCATGGAGTGGTATACATTTTGATCGAACTCTTTACCATTGTCGTCGGGACCCAGATGATGTTTGGCTGGCATTGGCGTCGTGAAGCCTTTGCAATCTTGCATCCCAAATTTCTTCAGGCAATCTTTGAGTTATTTCTCTTGAGATATAAAGATGTCGTTGCATTGCTGACGTATTTGAAGACCAAGGAAGAACTTCAGCTCACCCATCATGGACATCTTATATTGCTCTTGCATCATATATCCAAACTCGTCACTGTATTTCTGATTGGTGCAGCCGAAGATAATGGCATCCACATATATTTGGCACACAAACAGTTCACCATCATATGTCTTCGTGAAGAGAGTGGGGTCGAGGGAACCAGTTTTGAAGCCTTTGCTCTTCAGGAAGTCTTTGAGTGTGTCATACCAAGCCCGAGGGGCTTGTTTGAGGCCATACAGTGCCTTGTTGAGCTTGTACACCATGTCAGGATGTTTTGGATCTTCAAAGCCAGGCGGTTGTGCAACATACCCTTCTTCTTCAATCTTGCCATTGAGAAAAGCGCTCTTCACATCCATTTGATGCAGAAGAATGTTATGATGATTTGCATAGGCCAGCAGTATGTGTATGGCTTCAAGCCTAGCCACATGAGCAAATGTTTCATCGAAGTCAATCCCTTCAACTTGAGTGTATCCTTGAGCAACGAGACGAGCTTTGTTTCTGACAACTTGACCATGCTCATCTTGCTTGTTGAGATATATCCATTTAGTGCCTATTATATTGTGCTTACGAGGATCAGGACGCTTAACCAGTTCCCATACATTATTCAGCTCAAACTGTTGAATCTCTTCTTGCATAGCTTGAAACCATTCATGTTCCATGAAGGCTTTATCAACTTTCTTGGGTTCACATATTGAGACGAATGCGAAGTGCCCACAGAAATTTGCTAGCTGTGTTGCCCTTGAACGAGTGAGTGGACCTGGTGCATTGATGCTATCAATTATTCTCTCAATCTGTACTTCATTTGCAACACGAGGATGTACAGGACGCAGATTTTGCTCCTGCTAATCATTGTCATCTTTAGAAGGATTGTCTTCAGGTTGATCAGGTGCGGAGATGATAAGTTCCTCTTCAGGCTGAGCTTCAGATGGTATGATTTCTCCAGTTCCCAAAAGTTTGATTGATTCACTGGATGGAACTTCATCTAGCACATTTGGCAGGTGCTCTCTTTGCGTGCCGTTAGTCTCATCGAACCGCACATCCACAGTTTCAACCACTTTATAGTGAAAGAGGTTGAAGACTCTGTAGGAGTGCGAATCCTTTCCATATCCAAGCATAAAACTTTCATGTGCTTTCGGTGCAAATTTTGAAGTGTGATGTGGATCCTTGATCCACCACCTGGCACCAAATACTCTGAAGTAACTGACATTTGGCTTCTTGCCAGTAAGGAGATCATAGGATGTCTTGTTGAGAAGCTTGTGAAGATAAACACGGTTGATGATATGGCATGAAGTATCAATGGCTTCAGGCCAGAATTTTCTTGGAGTCTTGTATTCATCAAGCATCATTCGGGCCATCTCAATAAGTGTTCTGTTCTTGCGTTCCACGACGCCATTCTGCTGCGGCGTGTACGGAGCTGAGAATTCATGTGTGATGCCCAAAGTATCAAGATACGTATCTAGGCCAGTGTTCTTGAATTCAGTACCATTGTCACTTCTGATGTGCTTTATCTTGACGCCATAGTTGTTCATGGCTATATTGGCGAAGCGTCTGAAGACATCCTGCACTTTAGTCTTGTAGAGGATTATATGCACCCAAGTATATCTTGAATAATCATCAACAATGACAAAGCCATAGAGACAAGCAGTAGTAGTAAGAGTTGAGTAATGAGTGGGACCGAAAAGGTCCATGTGGAGCAGTTCGAAGGGTTGAGTTGTTGTCATGATTGTCTTCGAGGGATGCTTGGCCCTCATCATCTTTCCTGCTTCACAGGCACCGCATAAGTGATCCTTCTTGAACTTGACGCCCTTGATGCCTGTGACATGCTTCTTTCTTGCAAGAGTGTGCAAGTTCCTCATGCCAGCATGCCCTAGCCTCCGATGCCAGAGCCAACATTCTGAAGCTTTTGCTAGAAGACATACGGCAAGTTGTGGTCCTGCTGAGAAATCTACCATGTACAAATCATCTTTCCGATACCCTTCAAAAAGTAGAGACTTGTCAGATGCCGTTAGAACAAGGCAACGATATTTTCCAAACATCACAATCATGTTTAAATCGGAAAGCATTGAGACAGACATTAAGTTGAAACCAAGGGATTCAACAAGCATGACTTTATCCATGTGTTGATCCCTTGAGATTGCAACTCTACCTAGACCCAATACCTTGCTTTTACTAGTGTCAGCAAATGTGATGTGACTTTTGTTAGATGGACGTAAGGTTGAGTCCATAAGAAGACTTCTCTTACCAGTCATGTGATTAGTACACCCACTATCAATAATCCATTCTGAAGCAGCTGGTGTCGTACCCTACAGTGCAGTTAGGGGGATAGGCTTCACCAAGAGAATTGTAAAGCATAAACATTTGACGAGCAAGTGGATTATGAAAGCTTAGATTAAGGTTAGGACTAATAGGGCAAGTAGCAAGCGACTCAGGAACAAAATACATAATAAGATCATTTGGGCATTTGATCTTGCGCCCTACAAGATGTTTAAGGTCCCCAGCAATAGCTTCAGAAGATTTTGGTTTTCGGCTGGAGACATTTCCCTGCAAAAGAGAGTTAAGCTTTCTTAGCCACCCACATCTTCAAGGGTGGCTTCGAAGCAATGAGTCTAAGTGCGGCATCTGAGAACTTTGGCTTTGGAGCCCTAGCAAAAAGTCTTATAGGCGGACAATAGTACTCATAAGAATAAGCAGAGTGGTTCTTGGTCTTATGAGCATGGCGGTTTGATGAAACACGCTCATATTCACAGGCCTGAGTAAGGTTTCCCTGCAAAACATATGCGTTAGTGCGACTCAGGTGAGTCCTTTGTCTGTATGAAGCCTTTGGACTGTATGAAGCCTGTGGTCTGGGGTTTGTCTTCTTCATGTGTGCTGTCATGACGACATTCATAGGAAGATTCTCCAAACATCTTTTCGGCACCCAGACTTTCTTCATAGGCGGCCCATTCCTGCAGTTAGTACCAATATACCTCGCAAACACTTCACCATTCTGATTCTTAAACAGTTTATAGTTTGCATCAAAGGATTCATCAATAACAATGGGATTAGCACAAGTGAAGCCAGATAGGGTGGATGGATCTGCTGAAGGTTCCTTTGCAGCAACCCATGTGGTTTTGGGGTACTGCTCAGGTTTCCAGTAAGAGCCATCAGCATTCATTTTCCTTTCAAACCCAACACCCTCTTTCCTAGGGTTTTGGTTCAGGATCTGCCTTTTGAGGACATCACATAGTGTCTGATGCCCTTTGAGACTTTTGAACATCCCTGTTTCAAGAAATGTCTTCAACCTAGCATTCTCATCAGCAATAGTAGTGGCATCCTCAGCAGAGGGGTTAGTTACCACATCAGCAGTTGAAGATATTGCAACAGTAGCAGCAGTAGAACATCCAGCAACAGAAGTAGCGTTATCATGCTCAATGCATTTTAGACATGGTGGTTCAAATCCTTCCTGAGCGGAACTGATATGTTTGGCGCGAAGTGACTCGTTTTTCCTTTTGAAGATCTTCATGAGCCGCTCTCATTTTCTCAAGATCTTGCTTCCTTTGAAGATAATCATAGGAAAGCTTTTCATGAGTAGTTGAGAGCGTTTCATCACGACTTTCAAGTTCCTCATACTTAACATGAAGATTTTTTATGTCTTCAATTAAGGACTGAGATTGAGTCATTTCAGCGTCTAACAGGTCATCGCTTTTGTCTAATAGTTTTTGAATTTGTTACATAGCTTTCTGTTGTTCAGTTGCAATTTTAGCAAGTGTTTTGTAGCTGGGTTTGGAACCACAATCAGAGTCATCTTCACTTGATTTTTTATAGCGAGTGATGCGTGAGTTTACCTTGGCACCGCGTGCCATGAAGTAGTAGGTGGGAGTGGAGTTGTCCTTGTCATTAGCATCCGCGTGGGTGACGGAGTCATTGTCTTCAGTGTTGAAGATGGACTTGGCAACGCAGGCTGTAGCCAGACTTGCAACACCAGGATCGGACTCCTCCTCAGACTCCACCTCTGCCTCCTCAGAAGCAGACTCCTCCTCTGAATCCATTTCCTTGCCGACAAAAGTGCAGGCCTTGCCAGATGAGCACTTCTTGTGTGATGAAGACTTTGAGGAAGACTTGGAAGAAGACTTTGAGTATTTCTTCTTCTTCTTGTCATCAGAGTCATACTCCTTGCTCTTCTTCTTCTTCTTGCTCTCATTGTCCCACTGCGGACATTCAGAGATGTAGTGACCAGGTTTCTTGCACTTGTGGCATGTTCTCTTCTTGTAGTCATGAGCAAAAACTTCATCATTTCTTGAGCTAGATCGTGAAGACTTTCTGAAGTCTTTCTTCTTGGTGAATCTCTGGAACTTCTTCACAAGCATTGCAAGCTCCCTTCCAATGTCTTCAGGATCATCAGAACTGCAGTCAGATTCTTCATCAGATAAGGAAACAACTTTTTCCTTCAAGGCACGAGTTCGCCCATAGTTGGGACCGTAGATGTCTCTTTTCTCAGAAAGCTGAAACTCGTGTGTGTTGAGCCTTTCAAGTATGTCAGACGGATCGAGTGTCTTGAAGTCAGGATGTTCTTGAATCATCAGGGCTAGGGTGTCAAACAAGGTGTTAAGTGATCTCAGGAGTGTCTTGACGATTTCATGCTTGGTGATCTCAGTAGCGCCGAGAGCTCGAAGCTCATTTGTGATGTCAGTGAGGCGGTCAAACGTGAGCTGGACATTCTCATTGTCGTTTCTCTTGAAGCGGTTGAAGAGGTTGCGAAGGACACTGATTCTTTGATCTCTCTGGGTTGAGACGCCTTCGTTGACCTTGGAGAGCCAGTCCCAGACTTGCTTGGATGCTTCCAGAGCACTCACACGGCCATACTGTCCTTTGGTCAGATGACCATTGATGATGTTCTTGGCAGTGGAATCGAGTTGAACGAACTTCTTGACATCAGCAGCGGTGACACCTTCACCAGCCTTGGGAACGCCATTCTTGACGACATACCAGAGGTCGACATCAATGGCTTCAAGATGCATGCGCATCTTATTCTTCCAGTAGGGATATTCAGTTCCATCGAAGATGGGGCACTCAGCGGAGACTTTAATTATCCCTGCAGTCGACAAAACTAAAAATCTAGGTGGTTAAACCAAATCACACAAAACAAGGGAGTACCTTGCTCTGATACCAATTGAAAGTGCTAGTGATCGACTAGAGGGGGGTGAATAGGCAATTTTTATGAAAGTCTTCAAAACATGGAATTTTCGAAGACAAACGATAGAAATAAACCTATTACCATGCAGCGGAAGGTAGACTACACTAAGCAAGCCATAGTCAAGTATTCAATGAAGTGAAAGCACAATGACTAATAGCAGCTAGGCAGTATAGATCAGGTAGGAAGATAGTGTGAAGCCAATCAGAACAATCCGTTACTCAGTGAAGACAAAAGATAATGCAATCATACAATGACTTCACGAGGGCCAACAGTAAGTAAAAGAATGAGAAGGCCGAAACCAGTGACTCGTTGAAGACAATGATTTGTTTGACCAGTTCCAGTTGTTGTGACAACTGTACGTCTGGTTAGGGAGGCTGAGATTCAACTCAGAAGAGCGCATCTTCACCTTATTTCCCTTGAGCTAAGGACACCCAGTCCTCGCCCAATCACTCTGGTAAGTCTTCAAGGTAGACTCCCAAACCTTCACAGACTTCGTTCACCGGCGATCCACAATGACTCTTGGATGCTCAGAACGCGATGCCTAACCGGCTGGAGGATTCACAGTCCTCAAGTGTAATAAGTCTTCAGATCACACAGACAGGAAGACTTCAGTGATGCCTAACACTCTTTGGCTCTGGGTGATTAGGGCTTTATGCTCGCAAGGAATTCTCTCTCAAAGGCTTCGAGGTGGGTTGCTCTCAAACGACAAAAGCCGTACACTAACTCTGAGCAGCCAACCGTTTATGGTTGTAGGGGTGGGCTATTTATAGCCACTAGGCAACCCGACCTAATTTGTCCAAAATGACCCTGGGTCACTAAGGAACTGACACATGTTCCAACGGTCAGATTTCAAACACACACGGCAACTTTACTTGGGCTATAAGCAAAGCTGACTTATCCGACTCTGGATAAGATTTTCTCTCATTGTCTTCGCTCGTAGACATAGGATTTTGGTTAGGCATCACTTCAGTCATTCTGACTGGTTCTCTTGGACCCTACTTAACAGTACGGTGGTTCCTATGACTCAACAGAGAAGAAAAAGATCGATGAAACAACTAAGTCTTCGTGCTCCATAGTCTTCACACAATGTCTTCTTGCCATAGTCTTCAATGTGAATGTCTTCACATACCACCTTTGACTTCAATGTCTTCATACATTTTTAGGGGTTATCTCTGGTAGGAAAACCAAATCAATGAGGGACTTCTACCTGTGTTATCCTGCAATTCTCAGAAACACATTAGTCCCTCAACCAGGTTTGTCGTGAATACTCCAAAACCAACTAGGATTGGCACTAGATGCACTTACAGGTTATAATGGGAACCCCTTAACAATTAATAAAACTCCTCTAGAAAGGCCCAAACTTGGTTTTACCATTTGCACTAACAACCTATCCTTTTTCCCTTGGGTTTCCGG
>NC_041384.1:338728054-338756887 GCF_002162155.2 Triticum dicoccoides
ACATGAGGGTTGGTTTTACTCATAGCTAGTCTCATCCGATGTTGCCCTGAGAATGAGGTACGTGCGACTCCTATCGGGATTTGTCGGCACATCGGGTGGCTTTGCTGGTCTTGTTTTACCATTGTCGAGATGTCTTGTAACCAGGATTCCGAGCCTGATTGGGTCCTCCTGGGAGAAGGAATATCCTTCGTTGACCGTGAGAGCTTTGTATGGGCTAAGTTGGGACACCCATGCAGGGACTTGAACTTTCAAAAGCCATGCCCACGGTTATGGGCAGACGGGAATTTGTTAATGTCCGGTTGTAGAAAACCTGACACTTAACTTATTTAAAATGCATCAACCACGTGTGTAGCCGTGATGGTTCCTTTCCGGCGGAGTCCGGCAAGTGAACACGGTGTTGGAGTCATGCTTGGACGTAAGTAGTTTCAGGATCACTTCTTGATCACTTCTAGTTCACGACCGTGCCTTGCCTTCTCTTCTCGCTCTCTTTTGCGTAAGTTAGCCACCATATATGATAGTGCTTACTGCAGCTCCACCTCATACCTTTTACCTACCCATAAGCTTAAATAGTCTTGATCGCGAGGGTGTGAGATTGCTGAGCCCCATGACTCACAGATTACTTCCAAAACCAGTTGCAGGTGCTGATGAAACCGTGCAGGTGACGCAACCGAGCTCAAGGTGGAGCTCGATGAAGGTCTTGTTCATCGTGTTGTTTCGTTTCCGTTGATCAGTAGTGGAGCCCAGTCGGGGCGATCAGGGATCTGTAGCATTAGGGGTAGTCTTCTTTTATTTTGGTTCCGTAGTCGGACCTTGATTGTATCTGGATGTTGTAATGCTTTACTCATGTCTTGTGTGAAGTGGAGATTGTAAGCCAACTCTGTACCTCTTTCCTATTCGTACATGGGATGTGTTAAGATTACCCCTCTTATGACATTGTCTTCAATGTGGTTATGCCTCTAAGTCGTGCTCCGACACATGGGAGATATAGCCACATCGAGGGTGTTACACATTACAAGAAGGAATCTGGCCCTATAGTGATGTACTGTCTCTTGGGGGGCTTGCCTAATGTGGGGAAGAGCATTTGTATCTGGGTGGGTGGGTGGATTTAAGTCCAGACCTTGACCCAATCTGAGATCCCAGGGCAGGGGAGTTTCCGATCTTGGAAGTTCGGGCTCCGGGATGTTGCTCCGCGAGTTCGGTATGCGACCTGATTCTAGGTTCAGGGTTAGGGCGATGTCCTCCCGTGAGCGGGTATCCGGCTCGAAGAGCTCGGGTATCCGGACATAGTTCGTCCTCAGGATAGAGGGAGAACCGCCGCGTTGCTCCTCCACCACCGCTATTTGATGGGTGACCGGTGGAGAGTTAATCTCGCTTTGGTCGGGTTTAAGCCCGATCCGATCGTAGTCTGTAGCGACTCCCAGAGCGGCGATGCGATCCAAGAGCTGGTTCAAAGAGGAGAGCTTCATTGGATCCATCTGCTCGGCAAATTTTGAGCCGATGTGGAGGCTATTTTCGATGACCCGAGAAGTCATCGTCGGTGCAACGGCCGAGCGGGCGGTCATGAAGAAGCCGCCTAGCCGGAGAGTTTGGCCTACAGCCAGGGCTCCCACAGAAGTGATGTTGTCCTTGACAACGGGACGAGCCATCCCCGCTTATGATGACGGCACAGTGGAACTCTCAATGAAAGCACCAATGTCGGTGTCCAAACCGGCAGATCTTGGGTAGGGGGTCCCAAACTGTGCGTCTAAGGCGGATGGTAACAGGAGGCAGGGGACACGATGTTTACCCAGGTTCGAGCCCTCTTGATGGAGGTAATACCCTATGTCCTGCTTGATTGTTCTTGATGATATGAGTATTACAAGAGTTGATCTACCACGAGATCGTAGAGGCTAAACCCTAGAATCTAGCCTATGGTATGATTGTCTATTGTCCTACAGACTAAACCCTCCGGTTTATATAGACACCGGAGGGGGCTAGGGTTACACAAGGTCAGTTACAAGGGAGGAGATCTACATATCCGTACTGACTAGCTTGCCTTCCACGCCAAGTAGAGTCCCATCCGGACACGGGACGAAGTCTTCAATCTTGTATCTTCATAGTCCAACAGTCCGGCCAAAGGATATAGTCCAGCTGTCCGGAGACCCCCTAATCCAGGAATCCCTCGGCCGGTATCACTACTTTCGCTATGGCGGGACTTAGAGCGACGCCGCTGATGTCGGCGCTTGGGTTGCTTCTTGGAGGGGTCATCCTCCGTTGTCTCGTCGACATTGCCTTCTTTGGGGGTATCCACCATGTATATATCATATGATGAGGTGGCGGTCCAGCACCTTGTGGGCGGTGGTTCCTGTTCGTCTCCTGCATCGTCGTCCAGACCGTCGATGTCTTCGGAGTCGAAGTCGAGCATGTCGGTTAAATCGTCGACAGTGGCTACTAAGTGGGTGGTGGGTGGGCAGCGAATTTCTTTGTCGTCCGCATCCCATTTTAGCCAGACATAGTTCAGCCAAGGTTCTCCTGACAAGGAGAGAGACCTTAATGAATTTAGTACATCGCAGAAAGGCGAGTGCTGAAAGATATCCGCAGAGGTGAACTCCATGATAGGTGCCCAATCGGATTCGATAGGCACGGATGCAGGCGGCTCGGTGTCCGTGGCCAGAGACGAATCCCGTGGTTCGGCGACACAGTTCTCGTAAGGGGTGAAGTCAGTATCCGGCTCCATCGCCACTGAGAGTGTGATAACCCATAAGTTTAGGGGATCGCAACAACTTTCGAGGGTACAGTATTCAACCCAAATTTATTGATTCGACACAAGGGGAGCCAAAGAATATTCTCAAGTATTAGCAGCTGAGTTGTCAATTCAACCACACCTGGAAACTTAGTATCTACAGCAAAGTGTTTAGTAGCAAAGTAATATGATAGTGATGGTAACGGTAACAAAAGAGTAACGAAAGCAAAGTAATGTTTTTGGTATTTTGTAGTGATTGTAACAATAGCAACGGGAAAGTAAATAAGCGTAAACCAGTATATGGAAAGCTCGTACGCATTGGATCAGTGATGGATAATTATGCCGGATGTGGTTCATCATGTAACAGTCATAACATAGGGTGACACAGAACTAGCTCCAATTCATCAATGTAATGTAGGCATGTATTCCGAATATAGTCATACATGCTTATGGAAAAGAACTTGCATGACATCTTTTGTCCTACCCTCCCGTGGCAGCGGGGTCCTAATGGAAACTAAGGGATATTAAGGCCTCCTTTTAATAGAGAACCGGAACAAAGCATTAGCACATAGTGAATACATGAACTCCTCAAACTACGATCATCACCGGTAAGTATCCCGATTATGGTCACTTCGGGGTTAACGAATCATAACACATAATAAGTGACTATAGACTTGCAAGATAGGATCAAGAAATCTCATATATTGATGAAAACATAGTAGGTTCAGATCTGAAATCATGGCACTTGGGCCCTAGTGACAAGCACTAAGCATAGCAAAGTCATAGCAACATCAATCTCAGAACATAATGGATACTAGGGATCAACCCTAACAAAACTAACTCGATTACATGGTAAATCTCATCCGACCCATCACCGTCCAGCAATCCTACAATGGAATTACTCACGCACGGCGGTGAGCATCATGAAATTGGTGATGGAGGATGGTTGATGATGACGACGGCGACGAATCCCCCTCTCCGAAGCCCCGAACGAACTCCAGATCAGCCCTTCCGAGAGGTTTTAGGGGTTGGTGGCGGCTCCGTATCGTAAAACGCGATGAAGTCGTCTCTCTTATTTTTTTTCTCCCCAAAAGTAGTTATATAGAGTTGGAGTCGGGAGGTCTCCAGGGGGCCGACGAGGTAGGGGGCGCGCCCTAGGGGGGGGCGCCCCCCACCCTCGTGGAAAGGGTGTGGGCCCCCTGGTCTTCATCTTTGGCGAGGATTTTTTATTATTTATTGTAAGATTTTCCGTGGAGTTTCAGGTCATTCCAAGAGCTTTTGTTTTCTGCACATAAAACAACATCATGGCAATTCTGCTGAAAATAGCGTCAGTCCGGGTCAGTTCCATTCAAATCATACAAGTTAGAGTCCAAAACAAGGGCAAAAGTGTTTGGAAAACTAGATACGATGGAGACGTATCAACTCCCCCAAGCTTAAACCCTTGCTTGTCCTCAAGCAATTCAGTTGACAAACTGAAAGAAATAAAGAAAAACTTTTACAAACTCTGTTTGCTCTTGTTGTTATAAATATGTCAAGCTAGCATTCAAGTTTTCAGCAAAGATTATAACTAACCATATTTGCAATAATTCTCAGGTCTCATGATTACCCATATCAATAGCATAATCAACTAGCAAGCCATAATAATAAATCTCGGCAGACAACACTTTCTCAAAACAATCATAATATGATATAACAAGATGGTATCTCGCTAGCCCTTTCTGAGACCGTAAAACATAAATGCAGAGCACCTTCTAAAGATCAAGGACTGACTAGACATTGTAACTCATGGTAAAAGAGATCCAATCATAGTCACACCCAATATAAATTAACAGTGATGAATGCAAATGACAGCTACGCTCCCCAGCTAGTGATTTTAATAAGAGGGTGATGACTCAACATAAAAGTAAATAGATAGGCCCTTCGCAGAGGGAAGCAGGGATTTGTAGAGGTGCCAGAGCTCGGTTTTGAAATAGAGGTGAATAATATTTTGAGCGGTATACTTTCATTGTCAACATAACGACCAAGAGATGGCGATATCTTCCATGCTACACACATTATAGGCGGTTCCCAGACAGAATGGTAAAGTTTATACTCCCCCTCCACCAACAAACACCAATCCATGGCTTGCTCGAAACAACGAGTGCCTCCAACATACATCAGGTCCCAAGGGGAGTTTTATCTGCAATTAATTTTGATTTAGTTTGCATAAAGCATGGGACTGGGCATCCCGGTGACCAGCCATTTTCTCGTGAGTGAGGAGTGGAGTCCACTCCTCTTGAGAATAACCCGCCTAACACGGAAGATAAGGACAGCCTTGGTTGATACATGAGCTATTCGAGCATACAAAACAGGATGATTATTTGAAGGTTTAGAGTTTGGCACATGCAAATTTACTTGGAACGGCAGGTAGATACCGCATATAGGAAGGTATAGTGGACTCACGTGGAATAACTTTGGGGTTTAAGGGATTGGATGCACAAGCAGTATTCCCGCTTAGTACAGGTGAAGGCTAGCAAAAGACTGGGAAGCGACCAACTAGAGAGCGACAACAACCATGTACATGCATTAAAATTAATAAACATTGGATGCAAGCACGAGTAGGATATAATCCACCATGAACATAAATATCGTGAAGGCTATGTTGATTTTGTTTCAACTACATGCGTGAACATGTGCCAAGTCAAGTCACTTAAATCATTCAGAGGAGGATACCACCCTATCATGCCACATCATAACCATTTTAATAGCATGTTGGCACGCAAGGTAAACCATTATAAGTCATAGAGAATCAAGCATGGCACAAGTAACTATGATCTCTAATTGTCATTGCGAACATGTTTATTCATAACAAGCTGAATCAAGAACGATGAACTCATCATATTTACAAAAACAAAAGAGGTCGAGTTCATACCAGCTTTTCTCATCTCAGTCAGTTCATCATATATCATCATAATTGCCTTTCACTTGCACGACCAAACGATGTGAATAATAATAAGAGTGCATGTGCATTGGACTAAGCTGGAATCTGCGAGCATTCAATAAACAGGAGAAGACAAAGCAATATGGGCTCTTTTGTCAGATCAACAATAATGCATATAAGAGTCATTCCAACAATTTAATTATGGTCTTCTCCTACTGACCCCCAAAGAAAGAAAAGAAATAAAACTATTTACATGGGAAAGCTCCCAACAAGCAAAAGAAGAACATGAAATATTTTTCGGTTATCTTTTTAATTACTACTACAAGCATGGAAAGTAAATTAATTAAAAGCTACAACTAATTTTTTTGGTTTTTTCTTAAGGTTTATTAAACACACAAGAAGAAAGCATAAAAGGAAATAAACTAGCATGGATGATACAATGAAAAAGTATGAGCACCGACTTCTAGCAATGAGTGTGTGCGAACATAAATGTAATGTTGGTGAGAAATAAGTACTCCCCCAAGCTTAGGCTTTTGGCCTAAGTTGGTTTATGGCCACGGCTGGCCTGGCTGATATCCATAATAATAGTTGTTGGGGTCATACTGTGATGCAGCGGCTATCGCCTCCTGAGCTACAGTGTGGCGACGAGCGGCCTCCGCTCTCCTCTCATAATCATCTGCCTCCTCTCTGGTAATAGTATATCCTCCTCTTGCCTGATAATCAAAGAAAGCGGGAGCAGTGAGAGTAATACGGACAGCACGGCGTCTGTCAAAGATTAGTCGGTACTGGAGAGGTGATTCGTTCCTCTCGACAAAATGGTGAGAAACCATAGAATCAAAACCTAAATAAGCAGGAGGCAACTCCATGTCTCCTTCACGAACGTCTATCTCAAGAAATTTAGCTAAGCGGGTTGCATAAATTCCTCCAAAGAAATCTCCATTATATCTATTATGATGCAACCTACGAGCTACAATGGCTCCTATATGATAATATTGGTCTCCTAACACAGCACTCCTGAGAATGCTAAGGTCAGGGAAACACATGTGACATGCTTCATCCTTAGCATTTATGGACCTACCTATGAAGAGAGCAAAATAATGTATAGCAGGAAAGTGAATGCTCCCTATGGTAGCTTGCGTTATATCTCAAGATTTCCCTACAATTATACTAGAAAGAAAGTTTCTAAATTCAGATTTAGGGGGATCCCTAACACTACCCCATTGTGGAAGTTTGCAAGCAAAAGTGAATCCTCTAAGTCCATGGTATAAGATTTGTCATAAAGATCAAACATGACTAAAGGAGAATTACGCGAAGATGAATACTCAAACCTCCTCACAAAAGAGCTTGTGTGATCATGATACTGGGGGCATTTGTCTGCCTCAAAGTCCTCAAGACCAGCATTACACAAATATGCATTAAATTCTTCTTTAATTCCTGCACAATCCATAAAATTTTCAGAAGGCCACTCACAAGGACACACTGGAGCATATCTTGGTGGCTTTTTATCAGCATCACGCATTGCAAGCCTAGGTCCTTGCTTCTTTGAACAACCACCTTGGAACATTTTCCTAAGCATATTTCTTCCTCTGAAAAAATTCTGAAATTTTTTAGTATCTTCAAAATAAAAGTAAACCAAACTCAATAATATTGATAGCAACTACTCCTACAAGTGCCTAGGGCCTATATCATGCATCAAAACTACTTTTGACCATATAAATTTGACATGCAAACTCAAGAACAGGGTCACCTAAGCAGCAAAAATTTGCAATGAATAAAGCACTAGAACAAAAACTAATTGGACCAATGGAGGAGTCACATACCAAGAAACAATCTTCCCAAGCAGTTTTGTGAGAGGTGCTTTGAGCAAGGAGATCAAAAATGGCAGCAAAGTGGGCTAGAACTCATGCTTGAGTTGGTTTTTCGTGTTTGTGGGAGGAAGAAGAAGAGGATGGGTGCAGGAATAAGTGGAGGAGGGCCACCGTGGGCCCACGAGGCAGGGGGGCGCGCCCTCCACCCTCGTGGCAAGGTGGTTGGCCCCCCTGGTGTGTTCTTTGTTCCATAAATCCTCAAATATTCTAGAAAAAATCATATTTAATTTTCAGGGCATTTGGAGAACTTTTATTTTCGAGGTATTTTTATGTTGCACGGATAATCAGATAACAGACATAAAATTATTTATTTTCACTTTATTTCAACTAAATAACAGAAAGTATAGAGAGGGTACAGAAGGTTGTGCTTCTAGTTTCATCCATCTCATGCTCATCAAAAGGAATCCACTAACAAGGTTGATCAAGTCTTGTTAACAAACTCATTCCGATTAACATGAAACCGGAGAAATTTCGATAACACTAGGTTACCTTAATGGGGATATGCACATCCCCAATAATAAGTATATCATATTTCTTCTTGACAGTAGGAAGAGGAAATTCAAAACCTCCAAATATAATCGATGGAATTTTTCTGATAGAATTGATACTATGAACTTGAGGTTGTTTCCTCAGAAAGTGTACCGTATGCTCATTACCATTAACATGAAAAGTGACATTGCCTTTGTTCCAATCAATAACAGCCCCTGCGGTATTAATAAAAGGTCTTCCAAGGATAATAGACATACTATCGTCCTCGGGAATATCAAGAATAACAAAGTCCGTGAAAATAGTAACGTTTGCAACCACAACAGGCACATCCTCACAAATACCGACAGGTGTAGCAGTTGATTTATCAGCCATTTGCAAAGATATTTCAGTAGGTGTCAACTTATTCAAATCAAGTCTATGATATAAAGAGAGAGGCATAACACTAACACCGGCTCCAAGATCACATAAGGAAGTTTTAACATAGTTTATTTTAATGGAGCATGGTATAGTAGGTATTCCTGGATCTTCAAGTTTCTTAGGTATTCCACCCTTAAAAGTATAATTAGCAAGCATGGTGGAAATTTCAGCTTCTGGTATCTTTCTTTTATTTGTAATAATTCATGTACTTAGCATAAGGATTCATTTTGAGCATATCAGTCAATCGCATAAGCAAAAAGATAGGTCTAATCATTTCAGCAAAGCGCTCAAAATCCTCATCATCCTTTTTCTTGGATGGTTTGGGAGGAAAAGGCATGGGTTTCTGAACCCAGGGTTCTCTTTCTTTATCATGTTTCCTAGCAACAAAATCTTTCTTATCATAATGTTGATTCTTTGATTGTGGGTTGTCAAGATCAACAGCAGGTTCAATTTCTACATCATTATCATTACTAGGTTGAGCATTATTATGAACATCATCATTAACATTTTCATTAGGTTCATGTTCATTGCCAGATTGTGTTTCAGCATCAGACATAGAGATATCATTTGGATTATCAGGTGGTTCAGCAATAGGTTCACTAGAAGTTTGCACAGTTCTATCATTTTTCTTTTTCTTCCTTTTAGAAGAACTAGGTGCATCAATATTATTTCTCTGACAATCTTGCTCAATTATCTTAGTGTGGCCTTCAGGATACAAAGGTTCCTGAGTCATTCTACCAGTTCTAGTAGCCACTTTAACAGCATAATCATTTTTCTTACTATTCATCTCATCGAGCAATTCCTTTTGAGCTTTAAGTACTTGTTCTACTTGAGTGGTAACCATAGAAGCATGTTTGCTAACAAGTTTAAGTTCACCTCTAATATTAGCCATATAATCACCCAGGTATTTAATCATACCAGCATCTTATTTTAATTGTCTACCAAAATAAGCATTGAAGTCTTCTTGCTTAAGCATAAAATTATCAAACTCATCCAAGCATTGACTAGCAATTTTAGCAGGAGGGATTTCAGCTTTATCATATTTATAGAGAGAATTTACCTTTACTACCTGTGTCGGGTTATCGAGGTTTGGAGGTTCTTCAATAAGTAAAGGATCAAGATCATATGTTTCTTCGGCAGGCGGTAAATTAAGACCATGTATTTCTTCAATAGGAGGTAAATTCTTAACATCGTCAATTTTAATACCTTTTTCTTTCATAGATTTCTTTGCCTCTTGCATATCTTCAGGACTGAGAAATAGAACACCTCTCTTCTTCGGAGTTGGTTTAGGAATCAGATCATTAATTGGAGCAGGAGCAGGCTCAGGAGGTGCCCAATTATTTTCATTTGTCGACATATTATTCAATAAGATTTCAGCTTCATCTGGTGTTCTTTCCCTAAAAAGAGAACCAACACAATTATCCAGGTAATCTCTGGAAGCATCGGTTAGTCCATTGTAAAAAATATCAAGTATTTCATTTTTCTTAAGAGGATGATCAGGGAAAGCATTAAGTAACTTGAGAAGCCTCCCCCAAGCTTGTGGGAGACTCTCTTCTTTAATTTGCACAAGGATGTATATTTCCTTTAAAGCAGCTTGTTACTTATGAGCAGGGAAATATTTAGCAGAGAAGTAATAGATCATATCCTGGGGACTACGCACACAACCAAGATCAAGAGAATTAAACCATATCTTAGCATCACCCTTTAATGAGAACGGAAATATTTTGAGGATATAAAAGTAGCGAGATCTCTCATCATTAGTGAACAGGGTGGTTATATCATTTAATTTAGTAAGATGTGCCACAACAGTTTCAGATTCATAGCCATGAAAAGGATTAGATTCAACCAAAGTAATTATATAAGGATCAACAGAGAATTCATAATCCTTATTAGTAACACATATAGGTGAAGTAGCAAAAGCAGGGTCAGGTTTCATCAGAGCATTTAGAGATTGCTTATTCCATTTAGCTAATAACCTTTTGAGTTCATATCTATCTTTGCAAGCTAAAATAGCTAAAGAAGCTTCTTGATCAAATAAATAACCCTCAGGAATAACAAGTGATTCTTCATCATCACTTTCATCATCATAATCAGATTCAATATTTTCAATCTCTCTAGCCCTAGCAAGTCGTTCCTCGAGAAAATCACCACGTGGCACAGTAGTATCAAGCATAGAAGTAGTTTCATCATAAGTATCATGTATAGCAGAAGTTGCATCATCAATAACATGCGACATATCAGAACGAATAGCATAAGCATGTTTAGGTGTCACAAGTTTACTCATAACAGAAGGTGAATCAAGTGCAGAGCTAGATGGCAGTTCCTTACCTCCCCTCGTAGTTGAGGGATAAATTGTTGTCTTAGCGTCTTTCAAATTCATCATAGTGTCCAGCAGATATAAATCCCAAGTGACTCAAAGAATAGAGCTATGCTCCCCGGTAACGGTGCCAGAAATTAGTCTTGATAACCCACAAGTATAGGGGATCGCAACAGCTTTCGAGGGTAGAGTATTCAACCCAAATTTATTGATTCGACACAAGCGGAGCCAAAGAATATTCTCAAGTATTAGCAGCTGAGTTGTCAATTCAACCACACCTAGAAACTTAGTATGTGCAGCAAAGTGTTTAGTAGCAAAGTAATATGATAGTGATGGTAACGGTAACAAAAGAGTAACAAAAGCAAAGCAATGTTTTTGGTATTTTGTAGTGATTGTAACAATAGCAACGGGAAAGTAAATAAGCGTAAACCGGTATATGGAAAGCTCGTAGGCATTAGATCAGTGATGGATAATTATGCCGGATGTGGTTCATCATGTAACATTCATAACATAGGGTGACACAGAACTAGCTCCAATTCATCAATGTAATATAGGCATGTATTCCGAATATAGTCATACGTGCTTATGGAAAAGAACTTGCATGACATCTTTTGTCCTACCCTCCCATGGCAGCGGGGTCCTAATGGAAACTAAGGGATATTAAGGCCTCCTTTTAATAGAGAACCAGAACAAAGCATTAGCACATAGTGAATACATGAACTCCTCAAACTACGGTCATCACTGGTAAGTATCCCGATTATTGTCACTTCGGGGTTAACAGATCATAACACATAATGGGGTGAATACATAGACTTGCAAGATAGGATCAAGAACTCTCAAATATTGATGAAAACATAATAGGTTCAGATCTGAAATCATGGCACTCGGGCCCTAGTGACAAGCATTAAGCATAGCAAAGTCATAGCAACATCAATCTCAGAACATAATGGATACTAGGGATCAAACCCTAACAAAACTAACTCGATTACATGGTAAATCTCATCCAACCCATCACCGTACAGAAAGCCTACGATGGAATTACTCACGCACGGCGTGAGCATCATGAAATTGGTGATGGAGGATGGTTGATGATGACGACGGCGACGAATCCCCCTCTCCGAGGCCCCGAACGGACTCCAGATCAGCCCTCCGAAGAGGTTTTAGGGGTTGGCGGCGGCTCCATATCGTAAAACGCGATGAAGTCTTCTCTCTTATTTTTTTTCTCCCCGAAAGTAGTTATATAGAGTTGGAGTCGGGAGGTCTCCAGGGGGCCGACGAGGTAGGGGGCGCGCCCTAGGGGGGGGCGCCCCCCACCCTCGTGGAAAAGGGTGTGGGCCCCCTGGTCTTCATCTTTGGCGAGGATTTTTTATTATTTATTGTAAGATATTCCGTGGAGTTTCAGGTCATTCTGAGAACTTTTGTTTTCTGCACATAAAACAACATCGTGGCAATTATGCTGAAAACAACGTCAGTCCTGGTCAGTTCCATTCAAATCATACAAGTCAAAGTCCAAAACAAGGGCAAAAGTGTTTGGAAAAGTAGATACGACGGAGATGTATCAGAGTGCGGCCTCCATGGCGGGGTCTGTCCCTCCGTCCTTGAATGGCGCAATTTGCTCCTAATTGAAGGCCGGAGTAGTTGCAGATGCGATCTCACGAACACTGTCCGACGGCAGAGTTACGTCATGCTCGTCATGATTGTGCGGAGCACGTGACGTGTGCTCGAATCTGTCGAAGATCAAGTCTCCGCGGATGTCGGCAGTGTCGTTTAGGTTTCCGAACCTGACCTGATGGCCAGGGGCGTAGCTCTTTATCTGCTCCAGATGGCCAAGCGAATTGGCCCGCAGTGCGAAGCCACCGAATACGAAGATATGTCCGGGGAGGAAAACCTCACCCTGGACCGCATCGTTACCAATGATCGAAGGGGCCATCGAGCCTTACGGTGACGGCACAGTGGAACTCTCAATGAAAGCACCAATGTCGGTGTCAAAACTAGCGAATCTCGGGTAGGGGGTCCCGAACTGTTCGTCTAAGGTGGATGGTAACAGGAGGCATGGGACACGATGTTTACCCAGGTTCGGGCCCTCTTGATGGAGGTAATACAAGGTGTATTACAAGAGTTGATCTACCACGAGATCGTAGAGGCTAAAACCCTAGAAGCTATTCTATGGTCTGATTGTATGTTGTCCTACGGACTAAACCCTCCGATTTATATAGACACCGGAGGGGGCTAGGGTTACACAGAGACGGTTACAAGGGAGGAGATCTACATATCCGTATTGCCAAGCTTGCCTTCCACGCAAAGGAGAGTCCCATCCGGACACGAGATGAAGTATTCAATCATGTATCTTCATAGTCCAATAGTCCGGCCAAAGGATATAGTCCGGCTGTCTGGAGATCCCCTAATCCAGGACTCCCTCAATACCCATCGCGAGCATCAACACTCATTGGACCGCATACATCAGTATGTATTATTTCCAATAAGTCTGCTGTTCGCTCCATTGTTCCGGAGAATGGAGTCTTAGTCATCTTTTCCATGAGGCATGGTTCGCAAGCATCAAGTGATTCATAATCAAGTGATTCCAAAAGCCCGTTAGCATGGAGTTTCTTCATGTGCTTTACACCAATATGACCTAAACGACAGTGCCACAAATAAGTTGCACTATCATTATTAAACTTGTATCTTTTGGCTTCAATACTATGAATATGTGTATCACTACTATCGAGATTCAATAAAAATAGACCACTCATCAATGGTGCATGACCATAAAAGATATTACTCATATAAATAGAACAACCATTATTGTCTGATTTAAATGAATAACCGTCTCACATCAAACAAGATCCAAATATAATGTTCATGCTTAACGCTGGTACCAAATAACAATTATTCAGGTCTAAAACTCATCCAGAAGGTAGATGTAGAGGTAGCGTGTCGACCGCGATCACATCGACTTTGGAACCATTTCCCACGCGCATGGTCACCTCGTCCTTAATCCGTAGCCCATGCTTTGAGTTGCAAATATGAGCAAGAGAACCATTATCAAATACCCAGGCGCTACTACGAGCATTAGTAAGGTACACATGAATAACATGTATATCGAATATACCTTTCACTTTGCCATCCTTCTGATGAGTACATCAATACCATTGTTACACCCACATCCCCTGCTGTTATACATACTGGACCAATTACTAGAGCTCGCGCACGCCAATTAAATTATCAGGTACTTTCGTTTCTTGGTAACGATTCTAATGTTCATGAGAATATGATGCTGCCTAAATTGGATACATTTGTTTTTCTTACAAATGAAGGGTCTGGCATGGATAAGAGGGATGAACACCGGAGCAAGACCAGGCATGGAGATGATGGCATGCGCAAGGGGATCAAGAATGGAGTTACAAGTGATGATTTCAGGACTTTGAAGCCACCATAAGGAGTGCATGAAGCCTTGGATGAAATATACAAGATGCTAGTTCATAAATTTCGTCCAGAGGCTATTCTAGGTGCTGCGTCACCTTATTATTGGGCCAGGCCCATGTATTTTCGAAATACTTAAGTATAGGTTGTTTTTAGAGTCCGTATGTGTGGGGAAACAAGAGTTAGGGTTGGTTTCGGACCCCTCCTCCAAGGGCCATGAAATTTCCCCCTCTTCCTTGATAGAGGCAAAGGTGTCCCGTCATTCGATGAGATGATGGATATCGCTTTGGTGGCAGTCGACTTTGATGATCCGACTACGAACGTGCGAGGACGTCGCGCCTTAGCAATCGCTAAACCAACTCCAAGAGGTTATTGACCACGCCGGAGCACGATCAACCTGACCACGAGGGTCTGTTTCCTGCGAGCAAACGAAGAACAAGCAAGAAACTGAGATTGCAATCTGGATATTGCGAATATAAGATGAAAGCTTTATTGATCAAGGTGGGGTTCTGTGACGCCTTTGTCTGGTCGTTGAACACAAACGAAGTACGCGAAGTTGCAGCTATGGCGAACTTTTAATCTAAACAAAACCCAAAGTCTAAACGGTGCCCTAAGGGCTGTATATATGGAGGAAGAGAGGGGAAATTTCGTGGCCCTTGGTGGAGGGGTCCGAAATCAACCCTATCTCTTGTTTCCCCACACATACGGACTCTAAAAATAGCCTATACTTATGTATTTCGAAATTACATGGGCCTGGCCCAATAAAAAGGTGGCGCAACACCTATAATAGCCTCTGGACGAAATTTATGAAGTGACATCTTGTATATTTCGTCCAAGGCTTCATGCACTCGTTATGGAGGCTTCAAAGACCTGAAATCATCACTTGTAACTCTGTTCTTGTTCCCCTTGCGCATGCCATCATCTCCATGCTTGTTCTTGCTCCAATGTTCATCCTTCTCCAAGCTAGGCCCTTCATTTGTAAGCAAAACAAATGTATCCAATTTAGGCAGCATCATATTCTCATGAACATTAGAATCATTACCAAGAAACGAAAGTACCTGGTAATTTAGTTGGCGTGCGCGAGCTCTAGTAATTGGTCCAGTATGTATAGCAGCAGGGGTTGTGGGTGTAACAATGGTATTGATGTCCTCATCATCCTCCCCTTCTTGAAATGAAGTCGTCCTCGATGGAAGCTCATCTTCCTCACCCAAATAAGGCTTCAAATCTGCAATGTTAAAAGTGGGACTAACCCCAAAATCTGCAGGCAGCTCAAGTTTATATGCATTATCATTTATTTTCTCTAAGACCTTAAAGGGACCATCAGCCCGTGGCATGAGCTTTGATTTGCGCAAATCAGGAAATCTATCCTTACGCAAATGTAACCAAACAAGATCTCCAGGTGCAAACACAACATGTTTTCTACCCTTATCTCCAGCAAGTTTATATTTGGCATTCATACGCTCAATGTTTTCCTTAGTTAACTCATGCATTTTTAAAATCAATTCAGCATGTTGTTTAGCATCAAAATTAACCTTCTCCGAACATGGAAGAGGCAACAAATCAATAGGTGCACGAGGTAGGAAACCATACACAACTTCAAAAGGGCACATCTTAGTAGTAGAATGCAATGAACGATTATAAGCAAATTCAATATGAGGCAAGCATTCCTCCCACATTTTCTTATTACTCTTCAAAACAGCCCTAAGCATAGTAGACAATGTTCTATTGACTACTTCAGTTTGGCCATCAGTTTGGGGGTGACAAGTAGTACTAAAAAGCAGTTTAGTCCCCAACTTAGCCCATAAACATCTCCAAAAGTGGCTAAGAAATTTAGTATCACGATCTGAAACAATAGTATTTGGCACACCATGCAAGCGAATAATTTCACGAAAGAACAAATCAGCAACATTAACAGCATCATCGCTTTTATGACATGGTATAAAGTGTGCCATTTTCGAGAATCTATCCACGAGAACAAATATGCTATCCCTCCCCTTCTTTGTTCGAGGTAAACCTAAAACAAAGTCCATAGATATATCCTCCCAAGGAACACTAGGTACAGGCAAAGGCATATATAAACCATGAGGATTGAGTCGTGACTTAGCTTTTTGACATGTAGTGCAGCGAGCAATAAAACGCTCAACATCCCGTCTCATCTTTGGCCAAAAGAAATGTGTAGCAAGTACGTCCTCCGTCTTCTTCACGCCAAAGTGTCCCATTAATCCTCCTCCATGCGCCTCCTACAACAACAAAAGACGAACGGAGCTAGCTGGAATGCATAGCTTGTTAGCACGAAACACAAATCCATCGTTAACGACAAACTTGTTCCACATTCTTCCTTCTTTACAATTCTGCATTACATCTTTAAAATCAGCATCATGCACATATTGATCTTTGATGGTCTCCAAACCAAATATTTTGAAGTCAAGTTGTGAAAGCATAGTATAGCAACGAGACAATGCATCAGCAATAACATTTTCTTTTCCCTTCTTGTGTATAATGACATAAGGGAAAGTCTCAATGAATTCAACCCATTTAGCATGTCTACGATTCAGTTTAGCTTGACTTTTAATATGTTTCAAAGATTCATGATCAGAATGTATAACAAATTCTTTGGGCCATAAATAATGTTGCCATGTTTCTAAAGTCCGAACAAGAGCATATAATTCTTTATCATAAGTAGAATAATTCAGACAAGGCCCACTCAATTTTTCAGAAAAGTATGCAACAGGTTTGCCATCTTGTAATAACACACCTCCTAATCCAATTCCACTAGCATCACATTCAAGCTCAAAAGTCTTATTAAAATCAGGAAGTTGGAGTAAAGGAGCATGTGTCAACTTATCTTTCAATACCGAGAAGGCTTCTTCCTGTGCGGTACCCCAAAGAAAAGGCACATCTTTCTTTGTAAGCTCATTGAGAGGTGCAGCAATGGTGCTGAAATCTCTCACAAAACGCCTATAGAATCCAGCGAGGCCAAGAAAACTCCTCACTTGTGTGACCGTTTTGGGCTGCGGCCAACTCTCAATAGCTTCAATCTTGGCTTTATCAACTTCAATTCCCTGTGGAGTAACAACATAGCCAAGAAAAGATACTCGGTCGGTGCAAAAGGTGCACTTCCCAAGGTTACCAAACAAACATGCATCACGTAGAGCAATAAAAACAGCACGTAAATGTTCCAAATGTTCTTCCAAAGATCTGCTATAAATCAGTATATCATCAAAATAGACTACCACAAATCATCCAATGAAAGCACGTAAAACTTCGTTCATTAGTCTCATGAAAGTACTAGGCGCATTAGTTAACCCAAAAGGCATGACTAACCACTCATATAATCCAAACTTAGTTCTAAATGTTGTTTTCCATTCATCCCCCAATTTCATACGAATTTGATGGTATCCACTACGCAAATCAACTTTGGAGAATATTGTAGAGCCACTCAATTCATCAAGCATATCATCTAGCCTAGGAATAGGATGACGATAACGAATAGTAATATTATTAATGCCTCTACAATCAACACACATACGCGATGTACCATCCTTTTTCGGCACTAGAATAATAGGAATAGCACAAGGACTAAGGGATTCACGTATATAACCTTTGTCAAGAAGCTCTTGTACTTGACGCATAATCTCCTTCGTCTCCTCTGGATTTGTACAGTATGGCGCATGGTTTGGCAGTGAAGCACCGGGAATTAAGTCGATCTGATGCTCAATCCCTCGAATAGGTGGTAATCCCGGTGGCACGTCTTGTGGAAAGACGTCAGCGAACTCCTGCAAAATGTTAGTGATAGCAGGAGGCAAAGAGGAAGGCACGTCCTCAAATGAAAATAATGCCTCTTTGCACACAAAAGCATAGCAAACAGATTTGCTGAAATCTAGCTCATCAATATCAGATTTGGTGGCAAATAAACATGCACTTTTCAATTTAATTTCAGAAGCAACACTAGATGGTTTATTATTAGGCTTCATTTTTTGCTCAAATTCTTTTGCCACAATCTGATTTTCACTCTTATTCTTCTCTTGTTTTGCTTTATTAGCTCTATTAATATCATCTTTCAAAATAGAATCAGGAGTCATAGGAAGCAAAGTAATATTTTTATCCTTATGAACAAGAGTATACTGATTGTTTCTACCATCGTGTACAGAATTTTTATCAAATTGCCATGGTCTACCAAGTAATAAGGAACATGCTTGCATAGGTACCACATCACAATCAACATAATCAGCATATGTAGATATACTAAAATGCACACGAACAGTACGTGTTACCTTAACCTTGCCGCTGTTGTTGAACCATTGGATGTAGTAAGGATGTGGATGTGGTCTTGTGGTGAGAGAAAGCTTCTCCACCATCTCCATGCTAGCCAAGTTGTTCCAGCTCCCTCCATCTATGATGACGCGCACAGAACATTCTTTCACAACTCCCTTGGTATGGAACAAATTGTGCCTCTGATTTTGCTCAGCTTGTGTGACCTGCACACTCAAAACACGTTGAGCAACTAAACATTCATACCTGTCAGCGTCTTCAGGAGCCATGTATTGCGTCTCATGATCAGAATCATCTCCACCATGTTCTTCACGTGTAATAAGAGCCAAAGTCTCCTCATCATAGTCACTAGCGGACTCATATCCACCATCCGCGGTAGCAATCATCACATGCGGAGATTTGCATTCTATCGCATAATGACCTCCTCCCTTACAACGACGACAAATAATATCACTTGTGTGCCCTGTTGATGCCATGGAAGAAGAAGAACTCTGTGCAGGCCCAGCAGGTGCGCTCTTGGCAGATAATGGTGGTTGTGCCTGTTTTCTTGTATCACGATTGGAGGAGGCACGTGATTGAGGTGCTGGTGCAGTTGAAGTAGAAGATGCACGCGGTGTCCATGATGAAGGTCGGCCTGCAGAAAAGTTAGTCCGCGCCAATGCTTGTCGATCCTGCACTTCACGTTCAGCTTTACAAGCAAGATGGAATAAACGAGTGATATTAGTATACTCCTTATAGTCTAGAATGGTCTGAATCTCTCTATTTAATCCACCCAGAAAACGTGCAAGCATAGCTTCATTCTCCTTAACAATACCACATCTAATCATGCCAGTTTGTAATTCCTGATAATATTCTTCTACAGAATTTTTTCCTTGTCTTAAGCGCTATAATTTTTGAAGCAATTCACGTTGATAATATGGTGGAACCCAACGAGTACGCATAGCAGTTTTCAAAGCAGCCCAAGTAGTTGGAATAGGATATAATCTACAATGTTCAGACCACCATACACATGCAAAACTAGTGAAAGCACAAACAGCAGCAGCAACTCGTCTCTCCTCAGGATATTGTAAACATGTAAATCGTTGTTCAGTTTCTAACTCCCAAGTAAGATATATATCAGGAACATATCTACCCTCAAATGGTGGAATATTCAATTTCAGTTTAGGAATATGGACATCATCTCCTACCGGAGGTGGTGGTGCAGGCCTACCATTACGAATATATACCTGAGGTCGACCTGCTGGTGGTGGTGCAGGTGGCTGCACGTAGTGCTGATTTTGATTAACCTCATCCTCATAATCTCCCACATAATCATCCTCCTCCGCATCAGCAGCAGGAGCCACAGAAGTATCAACAGCAGCACGAACAGTTTGGCCAAACGCAAGAGGAACACGGCTCGCTCGGCGAAGGTCTGTTTCGCGACGTGGAGGTAGTCGTTGTTGTTGTTGTTGGAGAGGTGCGTTAGGTGCAGCGGGTGGTGGTGGTGGAAGAGGCGCGAGCAATTCATTAAACTTGTTATTGAGCTTTGTTTCGAATGTCTTCTCCATGCCATCTATCTTCTCCATGGCCTCTTCAAATCTGTTTAGCACATCTTGCACCTGTCCACTCATCATTTGCTGAAATTTATCATGCAAATCCTTATTCGTCATGTTCTCCCAGTCAGTCTTGTTGGCTTGTGATCCTGGCATGGTTAGCAGCAATAGAAACACACAAGAATATGATCCTACAGACTACTAACAAGAGGTGGTGGTGGGTGTCACAAATCCGTCAAGCAAATCTCAAATTCTTACCAGTTCTTACCCAGCAGCAGGCGGTGATCGGCAACCGTTATAGTCAAAAACTCTCAAAGCTTGGATAGAGCGATTACCAGGGAGAGTCAACCGCACGACGTCGATGTATGTGGAGCTGGGAAGGCAGCCAATATGGTAGCAAAAAGGGTCAGCAATAATCAATTCAGAGATGCAAAGTTGAATAAACGCTCAACGACGGTACTGTGCTGGTCCTTGGCTAGACTGTGCTAGAGACGCGAGCCTAGAACACCAACAAAATCACGGCGCGGCACGTAAACAAGGGAAAAGCACACTCTGGAATTTTTTTTTTCGCTCTTTTTTTGCGCTCTTTTTTTTTTGCGATGCTTCTTTTTTTTTTGCGAAAAATCACTATAATGGCGAGTGTCTCAAAACTCTTCCTAGGTCAAACTAACAGGATGGGCACGAAATTTTTTCGACCAATTTTTTTTTCGTTTTTTCGACTGCCCGGACCCAAAAACTGGAAACGGGTCAAAAAAAACTTCCTATAATGGCACCTGTCTCAAAACACTCAGAAACACCTCAAAATAGGATAGCCAGAAATTTTTTCGAAAAATGCGTTTTCGAAAATTTTTGGGCCTAAACGGAGGGTGGTTTCCGGACTCTTTTTTTTCCGAAAACTACTCCGGCAAGGAAAACACGAATCGGAATCTAGATGGATCTCGAAAACAAACCTAATATGACAAGAACTCGGATTGGTGGTGGATATATGGTAGTAGATGGCAGCGGTGGTGGTATATGACAGCGGTGGTGGTATATGGATACGGATTCGAAGCGGTGGCGGATAAGCGGCGGTGGTAGATGGCTTGGGAAATGATGATGGTGCGGCGGCGGCGTGACAACTTATGACCAGAACTCGAAACTCTAAAAGACTAGACTCTAAGACCAGCAACTAGATACGACGATGCAACCGCAAATTCAACAAAGCAAAACCCTAAAAAGATTATGCAAAGGCTCAGATTGGTTCGGATATGATGAACTAACCCTAATTTTTTTTGTGGCTTTTTTGTGGACTGTAGGTATGAAGAACATACTCGATCTAAACTACGAAAAAATGTAAAATCTCACCGAGCAACCTGGCAATCTGATACCACTTGATAGAGGCAAAGGTGTCCCGTCTTTCGATGAGATGATGGATATCGCTTTGGTGGCAGTCGACTTTGACGATCCAACTACGAACGTGCGAGGACGTCGCGCCTTAGCAATCGCTAAACCAACTCCGAGAGGTTATTGACCACGCCGGAGCACGATCAACCTGACCACAAGGGTCTGTTTCCTGCGAGCAAACGAAGAACAAGCAAGAAACTGAGATTGCAATCTGGATATTGCGAATATAAGATGAAAGCTTTATTGATCAAGGTGGGGTTCTGTGACGCCTTTGTCTGGTCGTTGAACACAAACGAAGTACGCGAAGTTGCAGCTATGGCGAACTTTTAATCTAAACAAAACCCAAAGTCTAAACGGTGCCCTAAGGGCTGTATATATGGAGGAAGAGAGGGGGAATTTCGTGGCCCTTGGTGGAGGGGTCCGAAATCAACCCTATCTCTTGTTTCCCCACACATACGGACTCTAAAAATAGCCTATACTTATGTATTTCGAAATTACATGGGCCTGGCCCAATAAAAAGGTGACGCAGCACCTATAATAGCCTCTGGACGAAATTTATGAAGTGACATCTTGTATATTTCGTCCAAGGCTTCATGGACTCGTTATGGAGGCTTCAAAGACCTGAAATCATCACTTGTAACTCTGTTCTTGTTCCCCTTGCGCATGCCATCATCTCCATGCTTGTTCTTGCTCCAATGTTCATCCTTCTCCAAGCTAGGCCCTTCATTTGTAAGAAAAACAAATGTATCCAATTTAGGCAGCATCATATTCTCACGAACATTAGAATCATTACCAAGAAACGAAAGTACCTGGTAATTTAGTTGGCATGCGCGAGCTCTAGTAATTGGTCCAGTATGTATAGCAACAGGGGTTGTGGGTGTAACAATGGTATTGATGTCCTCATCATTCCTCCATATATACAACCCTTAGGGCATCGTTTAGACTTGGGGTTTTGTTTAGATTAAAGTTCGCCATAGCTACAACTTCACGTACTTCGTTTGTGTTCAACGACCAGACAAAGGTGTCACAGAACCCCACCTTGATTAATAAAGCTTTCGTCTTATATTCGCAATATCCAGATTGAAATCTCAGTTTCTTGCTTGTTCTTCATTTCCTCGCAGGAAACAGTCCCTTGTGGTCAGGTTGATCGTGCTCCGGCGTGGTCAATAACCCCTCGGAAGTTGTTTTAGCGATTGCTAAGGCGCGACGTCTCGCACGTTCGTAGTCGGATTGTCAAGGTCGACTCCCACAGAGAACGATAGCCACCATCTCATCGAAACATCAGGACACCCACGCCTCTATCACCTTCTTATCCGCCAAATACTTGGGGCAGTTCCGCTTCCAGTGACCAGTCCCTTTGCAGTAGAAGCACTCAGTCTCAGGCTTAGGTCCAGACTTGGGCTTCTTCACTTGAGCAGCAACTTGCTTCCCATTCTTCTTGAAGTTCCCCTTCTTCCCTTTGCCCTTCTTCTTGAAACTAGTGGTCTTGTTAGCCATCTACACTTGATGCTCCTTTTTGATTTCTACCTCCGTAGCCTTTAGCATCGCGAAGAGGTCAGGAATTGTCTTATCCATCCCTTGCATATTATAGTTCATCACGAAGCTTTTGTAGCTTGGTGGTAATGATTGAAGAACTCTGTCAATGACACTATCATCAGGGAGATTAACTCCCAGTTGAGTCAAGTGGTTGTGGTACCCAGACATTCTGAGTATATGTTCATTGATAGAACTATTCTCCTCCATCTTGCAGTTATAGAACTTATTGGAGACTTTATATCTCCCAATCTGGGCATTTGCTTGAAATATTAACTTCAATTCCTGGAACATCTCATATGCTCCATGACGTTCAAAAGGTCGTTGAAGTCCCGATTCTAAGCCGTAAAGCATGGCACACTGAACTATCAAGTAGTCATCAGCTTTGCTCTACCATACGTTCATAACATCTGGTGTTGCTCCTGCAGTAGACTTTGCACTTAGCGGTGCTTCCATGACGTAATTCTTCTATGCAGCAATGAGGACAATCCTCAAGTTACGGACCTAATCCATTTAGTTGCTACCATCATCTTTCAACTTAGCTTTCTCTAGGAATGCAATAAAATTCAAAGGAACAGTAGCACGGGCCATTTATCTACAACAACATAGACATGCAAAATACTAACAGGTACTAAGTTCATGATAAATTAAAGTTCAATTAATCATATTATTCAAGAACTCCCACTTAGATAGACATCCCTCTAGGCATCTAAATGATCACGTGATCCATGTAAACTAAACCATGTCCGATCATCACGTGAGATGGAGTAGCTTTCAATGGTGAACATCACTATGTTGATCATATCTACTATATGATTCACGCTCGACCTTTCGGTCTCAGTGTTCCGAGACCATATCTGCATATGCTAAGCTTGTCAAGTTTAACCCGAGTATTCTGCGTGTGCAAAACTGGCTTGCACTCGTTTTATGTGAACGTAGATCTTATCACACCCGATCATCACGTGGTGTCTCGGCACGACGAACTGTAGCAACGGTGCATACTCAGGGAGAACACTTATACCTTGAAATTTAGTGAGAGATCATCTTATAATGCTACCGCCGTACAAAGCAAAATAAGATGCGTGAAGGATAAACATCACATGCAGTCAATATAAGTGATATGATATGGCCATCATCATCTTGTGCCTTTGATCTCCATCTCCAAAGCACCATCATGATCACCATCATCACCGTCTTGACACCTTGATCTCCATCGTAGCAATGTTGTCGTCTTGCCAACTATTTCTTCTACGACTATCGCTACCACTTAGTGATAAAGTAAAGCAATTACATGGTGATTGCATTTCATACAATAAAGCAACAACAATGGCTCCTGCCAGTTGCCAATAACTGTTACAAAACATGATCATCTCATACAACAATTTATATATCATCATGTCCTGACCATATCACATCACAATAAGCCCTGCAAAAACAAGTTAGACGTCCTCTACTTTGATGTTGCAAGTTTTACATGGCATATACAGGCTTCTAGCAAGAACCGTTCTTACCTACGCATCAAAACCACAATGGTTTTTCGTCAAGTGTGCCATTTTAACCTTCAACAAGGACCGGGCATTGTCAAACTCGATTCAACTAAAGCTGGAGAAATAGACAAGCGCTAGCCACCGGTGTGCGAAGCACGTCGGTAGAACCAGTCTCATGAACGCGATCATGTAATGTTGGTCTGGGCCGCTTCATCCAACAATACTGCCGAATCAAAGTAAGACATTGCTGGTAAGCAGTATGACGATTATCGCCCATAACTCATTGTGTGCCACTCATGCATACAACATATATGCATATACCTAGCTCGGATGCCACTGTTGGGGAATGCAGTATTTCAAAATTTTACCTACGATCATGCAAGATCTATCTAGGAGATGCATAGCAACAAGCGGGGAGAGAGTGTCCATGTACCCTCGTAGACTGAAGCGGAAGTGTTTAGTAATGTGGTTGATGTAGTCGAACGTCTTCGCGATCCAACCGATCCAAGTACCGAATGTATGGCACCTCCACGATCAGCACACGTTCAGCTGGGTGACGTCCCTCGATTTCTTGATCCAGTTGAAGCCAAGGGGGAGTTCCGTCAGCATGACGGTGTGGTGACGCTGATGATGAAGTTTACCGGCGCAGGGCTTCGCCTAAGTACTACGACGATGTGACCGAGGTGTGTAAATGTGGAGGGGGGCACCACACATAGCTAAGAGAAGCTTTTGTGTATCTTTGGGGTGCCCCCCTCGCACGTATATAAAGGAGGGTGAGGAGGAGGCCAACCAAGGTGTGGTGTGGCAAGGGGGAGTCCTACTTGGACTCCCGGTCCAATTAGGATTCACCCCCCTTTCCTATTCCAAGAAGGAGAAGGGGGAAAGAGAGGGAGGAGAAGAAGGAACGGGGGGGGGGGGCACCTCCCCAACCCTAGTACAATTAGGATTGGGCTTGGGGGCCGCGCGCCTCCACCTGGCCGCCGCCTCCTCTCTTCCACTAGGGCCCATGAAGGCCAATCAACCCCCCGGGTGGTTCCGGTAACCCCCCGGTACTCCAGAAAATGCCCGAACCTATCCGAAACCATTCCGGTGTCCAAACATAACTTTAAAATATATCAATGTTTATGTCTCAACCATTTCAAGACTCCTCGTCATGTCCGTGATCTCATTTGGGACTCCGAACAAACTTATGTTCATCAAAACACATAACTCATAATACAAGTCATCTTTGAACGTTAAGCGTGCGGACCCTACGAGTAAGAGAACTATGTAGACATGACCGAGACACATCTCCGGTCAATAAACTATAGCGGAACCTGGATGCTCATATTGGCTCCTACATATTCTACGAAGATCTTTATCGGTCAAACCGCATAACAACATACGTTGTTCCCTTTGTCATCGGTATGTTACTTGCCCGAGATTCGATCGTCGGTATCATTATACCTAGTTCAATCTCATCACCGGCAAGTCTCTTTACTCATTCCGTAATGCATCATCCTGTGACTAACTCACTAGTCACATTGCTTGCAAGGCTCATAGTGATGTGCATTACACAGAGGGCCCAAAGATACCTCTCCGATACACGGAGTGACAAATCCTAATCTTGATATATGCCAACTGAACAAACACCATCAGAGACACCTGTAGAGCATCTTTATAATCACCTAGTTACATTGTGACGTTTGATAGCACACAAGGTGTTCCTCCGGTATTCGGGAGTTGCATAATCTCATAGTCCGAGGAACATGTATAAGTCATGAAGAAAGCAATAACAGAAAAACTAACCGGTCATTATGCTAAGCTAACGGATGGGTCTTGTCCATCACATCATTCTCTAATGATGTGATCCCCTTCATCAAATGACAACACATGTCTATGGCTAAGAAACTTAACCTTCTTTGATTAACGAGCTAGTCAAGTAGAGGCATACTAGGGACACTATGTTTGTCTATGTATCCACACATGTACTAAGTTTCCTGTTAATACAATTCTAGCATGAATAATAAACATTTATCATGATATAAGGAAATATAAATAACAACTTTATTATTGCCTCTAGGGCATATTTCCTTCAGTTATTACCAAGAATATGGATTTTCATCTTATGCTTCCAACTAACAAAATGAGTACCGTCAAAGTAAGGACCTCTATGTTGGTAATTTCCCTCGCTAGACGCCATGCTCTCCTAGGTTGTGGAACCAAGAAAATGATCACCAAAGCTATGGAAATCAAGGAAAATGGAGACCAAAGCTAGGGAAAGTAATACAAATTGTCATCGAACGTTAAGCATGCGGACCCTACGGGTAAGAGAACTATGTAGACATGACCGAGACACATCTCCGGTCAATAAACTATAGTGGAACCTGGATGCTCATATTGGCTCCTAGATATTCTATGAAGATCTTTATCGGTAAAACCGCATAGGTGGGTTGATTAGATTACTTGATCAAATAAAAATCTAACCTTTTCCCAATTTTAGTTGTGGGCATATTTTAGCAATTAGCACAAGTCAAGCAATCAACCTACACATGCAATTCTAGAGTGTAGCAGCAGAAAGTAATACATTGCATATGAAGGTAAAGGGAAGGGTTTGGAGACTGCAAACACAATGGAGACACGGAGACTTTTGGCGTGGTTCCGAGAGGTGGTGCTATCGTACATCGACGTTGATGGAGACTTCAACCCATGAATGGTAACGACTGCGCGAGTCCATGAAGGGCTCCACCCACAAAGGGTCCATGAAGAAGAAACCATGTCTATCCCACCATGGCCATCACCAACGAAGGACTTGCCTCACTCGGGTAGATCTTCACGAAGTAGGTGATCTCCTTGCCCTTACAAAATTCTTGGTTCAACTCCAAAACTTGACGGAAGCTCCAAATCGACACCTAACAAATCTAGGAGACACCACTCTCCAAAAGGTAATAGATGGTGTGTTCATGATGAAATCCTTGCTCCTGTGCTTCAAATGATAGTCTCCCCAACACTCAACGCTCTCTCTCACAGATTTGGATATGGGGAAAGATGATTTGAGTGGAAAGTAACTTGGGGAAGGCTAGAAATCAAGATTCTTCTGGTAGGATTGCAATATCTTGATGTCAACACATTAGTAGGTGCTTATCTCTCAGAAAATGTATGGTGGAAGTGTAGGCATGTTATGATGGCTCTCTCACATAGGGAGAAGGGGGTGGAGGGGTATATATATCCTCCACACAAAATTCGACCATTACACACATTTGACCAATGTCGGTGAGACCGAATGAGTAAACTGGATGGGACTAATTAGTTCAAAATGTGAATGTTTGGTATCTCGGTGGGGCCGACTAGAACAACTTGGTGGGACTGATATGATAGGGTTTAGGGCAAACCTCATCTCAGTGGTGCCGATTGCATCAATTCGGTGAGACCGCGCTCCAGCAATAGGGCAACAGAGAATTGGTCAAGCCATCTCGATGAGACCGATTGCAATTTTGTCGGCGTCCTGCGAACGGGGGTACCCAGACTTGCCTGCCTGCCGCCCAGGGCGTGGCTCCACTAATGGCCTGGTACAGCCCATCTTCATCAGCAACCGCTCAAGACCCTCGCGAGGGGCCAAGCCTCGCGAGGCGGACGACACCAAGACATCCCCTGGGCGGCCTCGCTTGGCTGGCTCCCGAGGAGCGGAGATATCTATGCAAGGGGAACCTCGCGAGGTTCGCGTGACGTGACCCATGACCACCGAAGTCAGGCGGGCGCCAGCGGGCATAGAGTGTCGGTTTCCTCTTTGGTGCTAAAGAAGCAGGCGCAGGCGAGGAGTCCCGAGGCATGAGGCAAAGGTTTCCATATCGGTGCACAAAGACCAAGACCAGCAGGACGGCAGGACGGAGGTCACCACGGAGCCCACAGCGGCATCACCACCAGAGCCTTTGGCAGGCGAAGACCACCTTTCGTCAGGATAACTTGTACTAGTTGTCTCCCTTCAAAACTGGCCGTTGTGGGATCGCTTCCCACCTAACATTTGCGAAGAGGACCGGGGCCTCTTTAAATAGGACTAGCCACCACCGTAGTCAAGGATCGGCTCATCTTGGATCGGATCCACTCCACCAAGGCCATTTCACCAGTTCATCGAGCTCAAGAACACCCCTCCTCAGGAGGCTGTTCATCCAATGTACTAGTTCATCCCTAACCCACGAGGCAATCCACCACACCACACTAGAGTAGGGTATTACACCACAACGGTGGCCCGAACCAGTATAAACTGTCGTGTCTCTTGTTCCTTGGGTTCGGCGGGCTAGGCCTTGAGATCGTTGCGAGAGCGAGCTAGGGAGAGATCTCCGTGTGCACCCTAGAGTTTGAACCTCAAGGGTTTGTTGGAACCTAGAATCCGACATTTGGCGCGCCAGGTAGGGGTGCACTGAAGCCTTTCTTCCATCAATCCACGCTCCACTGCTCCGCCGCACCCATGGCTGACGCACGCTAAGCCCGTGCTGA
>NC_041384.1:338757107-338896486 GCF_002162155.2 Triticum dicoccoides
CCCGATAGCAAACGAGCATCAAGCTTCATCACTGCACCCCTACGTGCGGTGGGACAGACGTACCGCCACCCCATCGCTGACTCCGGCCGGCTCGTCATTCCACGCTCGTCCCGCGCCTACGGACGCGCATGCCGCGCTGCTCATGGCATGTGAGCTCCTGCGTTACCACCCGGTCAACGACCTCTATGACAACTGGCTAGACTGCATCGCCGAGCTCGTCAGCGCTGGTGGGGGATCTCCCGCACTGCCCCCCTCACTGCCTCGCCCACTTCCAATCGCGGGCGACGTAGCTCACGAAGCACCTCCGCCGCCTCCGCATCAAGACAGCGCCCTCGCACCAAGACGCGCGGTCCCGCGGCGTGACCCGCCATGCCGGGCGCCCGTGCACAAAGAAGGAAGCTACCAAGAAGTCCCGAGGCCGCAAGAAAATGCTCCTGCGCTCCCAGCACCACTGCGTCGAGACCGTGTGGCGCCTGCGACGGCGGCACGTGGATATAAGGATCAGGCTCCGCCTCTGCGATGGGCTGCGGTGACCACAGCGGGTTGTCGCGCCTTCACTCCTAAGCTGCACAGCATTGTCTGGCCGGGCAAGTTCAAACCAGACCTGCATCCGCACTACGACGGCACCCATGACCTCACGGAGTTCTTGCAACTCTACGAGCTGAGCATCAAGGCAGCCAACAGAGACTAGAAGGTCATGGCGAACTGGTTCCCATGGCCCTCAAGGATAGCGCGCGCTTGTGGCTCTTGAACTTGCCCGCGGGATCGATCTCCTCCTGGGGCGATATGCGCGAGCGCTTTATTGCCAACTTCTAGGGCACTCGCGACCGCCTGCCGTCCCCTGCGGCGCATCAAGCAGCAGCCAGGGAAACCCTGTAGAAGTACATCCAACACTTGAACATCATTCGCCTCAAGATCCCCAAGGTGATGGACGAGGCCATCATCTCCGCGTTCTCCGATGGCGTCTGCGACATCAAGATGAAGCAGGAGCTCGCCATCCACGAGGAGCTATGCACGGCCTTGGAGATGTTCAATATGGCGACCAAGTGCGCAAGGGCAGAAGAAGGGCGCCTTTCCCTCCTCGAGATCCCAGCTGCTGACCAGGAGGAAAATAATGCAAAGATCAAGGACATGAAGCGCAAGGGGGTCCCATGCTCGCGGTGGAGCCAAAGATGAAGCGCGACTGCGACCACCCCGAATCATCCAAGGCCAACCGTCCATTCTCCGCCTTCCACAATGTTCACAACCACAACACCAGCGACTGTCAGGAGCTCAGGGCCATCTGAGATGGGCGCTTCGGTCGGTGCCCCGAGCGCAATGACCGAGGCTACGACCGAGGAGGAGGACGAAGTGGAGGACGCTGCGACAACCGCGACCCCACTAGGAGTGGTGTGACCTGCCTCGTGAGGAGCGCTGGTAGGACCAGCCTTGTGAGGGCGCCTGGAGAGACCAGCCTCATGAGGACCGCCCCCTGGGCAACGCCGGCCTCCCTTCATTGCCACCCCCACCAAGGAGGAACGACGACCACCATGAAGACGAGGGGATGGGGGCTTCTAGGAGCCACGTTCCATCGCCTGTATCTTGGGTGGTGCTCAAGCCCAGCCTCTCAGCATGTCTTCAAGCAGTTCGCTCGTGAGGTGAACGCGGCCCTTCCCAGGCTCGAGGCCATGCGCCCGCTCAGGTGGTCCAAGTGCGCCATCACTTTCAGCTCGTCAGACCAGCTCAGGTGTGCGGCGACCGCCGGTGCCCTCCCGATGCTCTGCTCGCTCGTCATCAGCAATGTTCAAGTCACCAAGACCCTCATCGACGGCGGCGTAGGGCTCAATGTCCTGTCCGTCGAGACATTCGACAGCCTCCAGGTGCCATGTGATCAGCTACAGCCTACCAAGCCTTTCTCAGGAGTGACCAACGGCTCCACCACCCCGATAGGTAGGTCCGCCTCCCAGTCACCTTCGGCCAGCGTGACAACTACCGCATCGAGCTCATCGACTTTGATATCGCCCACATTCGCCTGCCGTAAAACGCCATCCTTGGGTATCCAGCCTTGGCCAAGTTTATGGCAGTAACCCACCACGGCTACAACGTCCTCAAGATGCCAGGGAGCAGCGGCATCGTCACGGTCCCCTGTGAAGAAAGAGATCCGGTGTGCTCCGTCGAGCGCGCTTACCAAGCTGCAGCAGCCGAAGACCCCACCAACGAAGGCGCCCTGTCCCCTCCTGAGGCCAACCCCAAGAAGAAGAAGCAGCTACTCTGCCAAGGGCCTCAGGAAGGCTGTGTTTCCAGTGGCGCCACCTCAAGATCTGTGCCCGCAGCAGGGGCGCCTCCTTCCATCGCATAGGAAGGCGCGCCTGACGCCCTCCTCAAGCTGGGCTCGGGGGCTCTCTTCTAGAGGTCCTCAGACCTAGCCAGCGTCACGAGGGAGGCGCTCGGGCACCATGTGGAGGCGTGCTTCACCGCACGTTTCCCTCAAGAAGGCACGAGGTGTGGAGCGCCTGGTGCTCGGGAGTTCATCACCAAGGCGATCCAGGAGCTTCAAGAGGCAAGGACCATACGTGGCGACCGTCACCCACCACCCAGCGCAGCTCCCCATCCTGGTGAGGACGGCGGGCTATGCATCTGCGTCGACATTCCAGGGATCAACAGGGCCGGTCTTAGGGACGTTTCTGGCCTTCGTGCGTTGGACGGTGCGAGGGTCCCCCTCATAGCTATGTTCGCATGCCTCACGGCCTGCCGAACGCGGCTGTGACCTTCCAGCGCCACCCGTGGAGCATTCTGGCGGCTCAGGAGGCTAGGCATCACGCTGTCCTGGCGAAGATCGCGATAGTGCTTCAGGAGCCACCTGGGCCTGCAGAGCCTCCTGAGGCTCCAGACCCTAGTGGCTCCTGAGGAGCAACTTCTCCGGTGCGCACCTTCAGCTACCCCGACACCACTGCAGCTATGGTATCAGGTGACTCTTTGCAGATCATTCAGTTAGGGGCGCCCTTCAGGTAGCATTATCCCCAAATCGCATGGGCCTGTCCCTGCGGTGTGTATCTTGTTGTATATTTAGCTTGCTCTATTGGGAGTGCCTCACGGGCTGCATCATCCCCAGGCCGCTCGGGTCCATCCCAGTGGCATGTATCGTTCTTGCATCTATTTGAACTAATTTGCCTCCTCGCATAAATTGCTCTATAATCATTACTCACCTGGAGCTTGCTCATCGCAGCTTCCCGCGCTGCTGATCGGTCACCTACTCATCCCGCAATGGGAGACTCACATGTTGGCATGGTTCGTGTGCTCGGGTCCGTCCTTGCAACACTGATAAAGATGTGCGATCGAGCTCTGGCTCGCGGCCCACTCCGTGTACGCCACCTCACTAGATCCTCAGTGCCTTCATCTTCTCGCGGAAGGAGCAATGGCAGGATGGCAAGCGCGGCTATGGGATACTCTCTCTCTCGCACTAACCCACAGGAACCTTCGGAGCCTAGGTATAGGTGGTCGCACCAGCTGCTCCCCTTCATGCTTTTCGCTTGGACGTTAAAGGGAGGGCTCCTGAGCATCGCGCCTCAGGAGCTCTTACTGAATCTCCAGCCCCCATCCCCTGGCCTTGACCACAGCATCGTGACCTGGCATACCAGCAGCGGCTGAGCTGGCTCAAGGGTCGGGGCCCGAGGACGCAGAGCAGTCAGGAGAGTGTGAAGGGTGGGAGCTGGCATGGACACAACCTGGCAGCATCACCATTAGCGGCACATGAACCGGACGCCAAGCAAGGAACCGACCTAGGATCGCTAAGATAAGTGACATATCCAAGGCAGCCCTGCTCGTGACTTAGGATTTGCGGCTCTTGCAGCCTTGCTCCCGCAATGCTGCCTTCCTTTTCTACCTTTCGGGAGCTGCTTGCATGCCAAAGGGCACCTCTTGAGCATCGCACGTCAGGAGCTCTTACCGGACCTCGGGCCGCTCACCTCCTGGCCTTGACCACGGTATCATGACCTCGCATACCAATGACGGCTGAAGCCTGCCTGGGGACTGGGACCTGTCGGCGTAGAGCACTAAGCTACCGCGAGGACGAAAAGGGTGACAATGCCAGAGCAAGACGTGCAATCACAAATTTCACAATAAAAATGATACTGATGCAAAAGCGTTACAGATTCTTTACACACCCCACGGGGTTCATCTCGATTCCTCATAGGGAACAAAAGATTCTAGGAGCCCTATCTACAAGTATCGCCGCCGGCGCCATCCTCAACAGTGGGCCACAAGGGGCCGGCGCCAACCCCATCCAGATCAGTGGCGACGTCGAGCGGACGTCGCTACTGCGCTCTAGGCGCAGCGAGAGCTCAGGGGCACGTAGCTATCGTCGCTCGTCTCCGGAGTCTCATCAGGCTCGGGAGAGTCGCTGGACTCCCAGGCGTCATCGCTGCCGCTGGAGGAGTCGTCGGTAGGAGCAAGGGCGGGCCCAGCGCTGTCCTGGTGATCCCTTTTAGGGTAGCACTCCAGGTGGCAGCCTTCCTCATCAAAGACTTTGAAGAATATCGTGGAGGCGTCGCCATACTCAAAATGGATGGCGAGGGCCCCCTCCGCGCGATAGACATGGGCAACCTCGCTCCATCCGCGGGTCATGAAGATCTTGCCCGGGGAGATGGCCTTGGCCTCTGCTCCCGTCGCTGGGGTGCCGCACTCGGCGTGCTGCAGCCACAGCTTGAGCAGCTGATACGTCTCCGTCGTATCTATAATGTTTGATTCTTACATGCCAATATTCTACAACTTTCATATACTTTTGGCAACTTTTTATACTATTTTTTGGGACTAACATATTGATCTAGTGCCCAGTGCCAGTTCCTATTTGTTGCATGTTTTTTCCGCAGAAAATCCATATCAAACGGAGTCCAAACGGGATAAAACGGATGGAGATCATTTTTGGAATATATATGATTTTTGGGAAGAAAAATCCACGCGAGACGGTGCCCGAGGGAGGCACGAGGTAGGGGGGCGCGCCCCACCCCCTGGGAGCGCCCCGACCCTCGTGGCCACCCTGTAAGGCGGTTGATACCCTTATTTCGCCGCAAGAAAGCTAATATCTGGATAGAGATCGTGTTAAAATTTCAGCCCAATCGGAGTTACGGATCTCCGGGAATATAAGAAACGGTGAAAGGGTAGAATCTGGGAACGCAGAAACAGAGAGGGACAGAGAGACAGATCCAATCTCGGAGGGGCTCTCGCCCCTCCAACGCCATGGAGGCCAAGGACCAGAGGGGAAACCCTTCTCCCATCTAGGGAGGAGGTCAAGGAAGAAGAAGACAAAGGGCCCCCTCTCCCCTTCTCTTCTAGTGGCGCCGGAACGCTGCCGTGGCCATCATCATCACCGCAATCTTCACCAACAACTTCACGGCCGTCATCACTAACTCTTCCCCCTCTATGCAGCGGTGTAACCTCTCTCTTACCCGCTGTAATCTCTACTTAAACATGGTGCTCAATGCTACATATTATTTCCCAATGATGTATGGCTATCCTATGATGTTTGAGTAGATCCGTTTTGTCCTATGGGCTTTTCGATGATCAAGATTGGTTTGAGTTGCATGTTTTATTACTGGTGCTGTCCTATGGTGCTCTCCGTGTCGCACAAGCGTGAGGGATCCCCGCTGTGGGGTGTTGCAATACGTTCATGATTCTCTTATAGTGGGTTGAGTGAGTGACTGAAACACAAACCCGAGTAAGGGGTTGTTGCTTATGGGATAAAGAGGACTTGATGCTTTAATGCTATGGTTGGCTTTTACCTTAATGATCTTTAGTAGTTGCGGATGCTTTCTAGAGTTCCAATCATAAGTGCATATGATCCTAGTCGAGAAATTATGTTAGCTTATGCCTCTCCTTCATATAAATTTGCAATAATGATTACCGGTCTAGTTATCGATTGCCTAGGGACAAATAACTTTCTCGTAACAAAAAGCTATTTACTAAAACTGACTTAGTTGTGTCTTTACCTAAACAGCCCCTACTTTTTATTTACTTGCTCTTTATTATCTTGCAAGCCTATCCAAAAACACCTACAAAATACTTCTAGTTTCATACTTGTTCTAGGTAAAGCGAACGACATGCGTGCGTAGAGTTGTATCGGTGGTCGATAGAACTTGAGGGAATATTTCTTCTACCTTTAGCTCCTCGTTGGGTTCGACACTCTTACTTATCGAAAGAGGCAACAATTGATCCCCTATACTTGTGGGTTATCAAGACCTTTTTCTGGCGCCGTTGCCGGGGAGCAATAGCGTGGGGTGAATATTCTCGTGTGTGCTTGTTTGCTTTATCACTAAGTAATTTTTATTTGCAATTCTTAGTTGTTATTTATCTTTAGTTATGGATATGGAACATGAAGTACCAACAAAATTAGGTGTAATTTCCGCTCATGGAGATGAGGAACCTCCTAAAACACCCGATGCTCGTTATGTGACAGATATTATGTACTACTTTGATAATCCAGAGAAAACCCCATTCAATTTGGTAATGGGAGACACGTTGGATCAACGTGAATACTTTAGGGATTATCGATTGACTCAAAAAGGGAAACTATTATGGGATCACATTTATATGTTATATTGGTATGCTAGGCAACTATGCTTGAGATATGATTATACTTGTTGCTCTAGGATGAAGTCGCCACACCTTCCCTTTTCTTGCAAATTTAATGATAATGAAACCTTGGCTTCTTATGCTAGAGGTATATATCACTAGTAGAAAAGGGGGCAAAGGTCCAGGCCGGGCAGCCCATTAGTCCCGGTTCAGTCATGAACCGGGATTAATGTGAGCATTGGTCCCGGTTCGTGCGGCTAAGGCATTAGTCCCGGTTCACCTGAGCCCTTTAGTCCCGGTTTGTGGCACGAACCGGGACTAAAGGGTGCGATGCCCTTTAACCGGGACTAAAGATTAGACCTTTAGTCCCGGTTTTAGACACAAACTGGGTCTAAAGGGTGCAATGCCCTTTAGTCCCGGTTTGTGTCTCAAACCGAGACTAAAGGTCCCATTTTCAACCCCCTCCCCGTGGATCGCCTTTTTTGTTTCGAAAAAAATCAAAAGAAAATGATAAGAACTTCAAAAAATAAAATCCTTCGGGAGGTAGTTATATTACTACATCTACTAGTTAGGAAAATTTAAAAACTTAAATTTCGACATGTTTTGCAAAAAATGTAGGGAAAATGTAAAACGGCTATAACTTTTGCATACGATGTCAGAAAACACGTAAAATATATCAAAATGTTCAGAACGAAAATCCGCTTCCGATTTTGACAGCCTACGGCCTATTTGCAAATTTTTAGAATCCTCAAATTCTAAAAGGAAAAAAGTTATGCTCAAATTTCAGTTTTTTTGATTTTTTGTTAAATCTGGTCAAACTATGGTCAAACTACTTATTCAAGAAGTATTAGTGTTACTAAATAATTATTAAAGACTATTAGTGTTACTAAATAATTATTTCAGTTTTTTTTTTGAATTTTGGTCAACTATTATGATGTGGAACAAATAGAAGAATTTGTTGCTTTTATGGGTGCTTATGAAATTGAATCTATGTTCAAAGAATATGAAAATCTTTATGATGTTGTTTACTGAAGGAAATATGCCCTAGAGGCAATAATAAAGTTATTATTTATTTCCTTATATCATGATAAATGTTTATTATTCATGCTAGAATTGTATTAACCGGAAACATGATACATGTGTGAATACATAGACAAACAGAGTGTCACTAGTATGCCTCTACTTGACTAGCTCGTTAATCAAAGATGGTTATGTTTCCTAGCCATAGACAAAGAGTTGTCATTTGATTAACGGGATCACATCATTAGGAGAATGATGTGATTGACTTGACCCATTCCGTTAGCTTAGCACTTGATCGTTTAGTTTGTTGCTATTGCTTTCTTCATGACTTATACATATTCCTACGACTATGAGATTATGCAACACCCGTTTACCGGAGGAACACTTTGTGTGCTACCAAACGTCACAATGTAACTAGGTGATTATAAAGGTGCTCTACAGGTGTCTCCAAAGGTACTTGTTGGGTTTGCGTATTTCGAGATTAGGATTTGTCACTCTGATTGTCGGAGAGGTATCTCTAGGCCCACTCGTTAATGCACATCTCTATAAGCCTTGCAAGAAATGCATCTAATGAGTTAGTTGCGGGATGACGTATTACAGAACGAGTAAAGAGACTTGCCAGTAACGAGATTGAACTAGGTATTGAGATACCGACGATCGAATCTCGGGCAAGTAACATAACGATGACAAAGGGAACAAGGTATGTTGTTATGCGGTTTGACCAATAAGGATCTTCGTAGAATATGTAGGAGCCAATATGAGCATCCAGGTTCCGCTATTGGTTATTGACCGGAGACATGTCTCGGTCATGTCTACATAGTTGTCGAACCCATAGGGTCCGCATGCTTAAAGTTAGATGACAGTTATATTATGAGTTTATTTCTTTTGATGTACCGAAGGTAGTTCGGAGTCCCGAATGTGATCACGGATATGATGAGGAGTCTCGAAATGGTTGAGACATAAAGATCGATATATTGGATGACTATGTTTGGACACTGGAAAGGTTCCGGAAGGTTTCGGACATTTATCGGAGTACCGGGGGTTACCGGACCCCCCCCCCTCGCGGGAACTAATGGGCCTTGTTGGGCCTTAGTGGAGAGAGAGAGGGGCCGGCCAGGGCAAGAGGCGCGCCCCCTCCCCTTGAGTCTAAATAGGACAAGGAAAGGGGGGGGGGCGCCCCCCTTGCCTTTCCCCTCTCCCACTCCTTCCTTCCCCCTCCTTCTTGGACTAGGAAAGGGAGGGGAAAACCTAATTGGAGTAGGTTTCCCCCTCCTAGGGCGCACCACCCCCTTGGCCGGCCCTCTCCTCCTCCCCCCTTTATATACGGAGGAGGGGGCACCCCATAGACATAACAATTGATCTCTTCATCTCTTAGCCATGTGCGGTGCCCCCTCCACCATAATCCACCTCGATCATATCGTAGCGGTGCTTAGGCGAAGCCCTGCATCGGTAGAACATCATCATCGTCACCATGCCGTCGTGCTGATGAAACTCTCCCTCAACACTCAGCTGGATCAGAGTTTGAGGGACGTCATCGAGTTGAACGTGTGTAGAACTCGGAGGTGGCGTGCGTTCGGTACTTGATCGGTCGGATCATGAAGACGTACGACTACATCAACCGTGTTGTGCTAACGCTTCCGCTTCCGATCTACGAGGGTACGTGGACACACTCTCCCCTCTCGTTACTATGCATCACCATGATCTTGCATGTGCGTAGGAATTTTTTTGAAATTACTACGTTCCCCAACTTTTACAGACCTGAAAATTTAGCCATCCTTAAATATTGTTATGAGAATTATGAATACAATTCCGATATTGATGCCTTTATTGAGAAAGTCTCCGCTGTCCCTGAAGAGACTAATATTTTGCAGGAATCTATGGAAGAAGAAATTGATGAAACTGTGAGCTCATTCGATGAAAAAGATGAGGAGGAGAGCGAAGAACAAAAGGAGGAAGAGCGGATTGATCACATGTGCCCACCTTCTAATGAGAGTAACTCTTCAACTCATACATTGTTTAATTTCCCTTCATGCTTACCGAAGGATGAATGCTATGATAATTGCTATGATCCCATTGATTCTTTTGAAATATCCCTTTTTGATGATGCTTGCTATGCTTGTGGCCAAGATGCCAATATGGATTATGCTTATGGAGATGAACTTGCTATAGTTCCTTATGTTAAACATGAAATTGTTGCTATTGCACCCACACATGATAGTCCTATTATCTTTTTGAATTCTCCAAACTACACTATATCGGAGAAGTTTGTGCTTATTAAGGATTATATTGATGGGTTGCCTTTTACTACTACACATGATGATTTTGATAGATATAATATGCATGTGCTTGCTTCTCCTACATGCAATTATTATGAGAGAGGAACTATATCTCCACCTCTCTATGTTTCCAATACGATAAAATTGCAAGAAACTGTTTATACTATGCATTGGCCTTTACTATGTGTGCATGAATTATTCTTTTATGACAAGCCGATGCATAGGAAGAGAGTTAGACTTTGTTGTTACTTGATATATGTTACCTTGTGCTCACTACTAAATGCCAAATCATTGTTAATTAAAATTGGCTTTGATATACCTTGGGATCCGGGTGGATTCACTACTTGAGCACTATATGGCTAGCTTAATGGCTTTAAAGAAAGCGCTGCCAGGGAGACAATCCGGAAGTTTTAGAGAGTCATTTATTTCTGTTGAGTGCTTTTATATAGTTTAAAAACAAAAAAAATAAAGAGGGGAACCTGAAACTTTTCAAAAAGAAAAGTGAAAGTGAGAAAGACAAGCATTGTTGAAGTGGGAGCTAGCCTTGAACTTTGTTCATGCTCACGGAAACTTTGTGAATCTTGATTACAGAACTATTCAAAAAATAATAATTATCCCCTTGTACAATTCCATTGTATTATAAGAATAATGTGCCAAGGTTTGCCTTTAGGATCTTTTAGATGCTTGTTGGTTTGTACAGTGTAGGACAGAAACTTTGGCTGTATTGCGCTATTTTACATTGTTTACCGGAACGTCAAATGGTTCTGATTCTTTTTGCACTATCTTTCTATATAAATTTTTTATTTTTCCTAATTTTTTGTAGAATTTTCCAAGTATCAGAAGTATGGTGAATGTTCAGATTGCTACAGACTGTTCTGTTTTTGACAGATTCTGTTTTTGATGCATAGTTTGCTGGTTTTGATGAAACTATCAATTTATATCAGTGGATTAAGCCATGGAAAAGTTATATGACAGTAGACACAATGCAAAAACAAAATATGAATTGGTTTGCAACAGTACTTAGAGTAGCGATTTGCTTTATTATACTAACGGATCTTACCGAGTTTTCTGTTGAAGTTTTGTGTGGATGAAGTGTTCGATGATCGAGAAGGTCTCGATGTGAGAAGAAGGAAGAGAGGAAAGAGCTCATGATTGGGGATGCCCAATGCAACCCAAGTAAATATTCAAGGAGACTCAAGTGTCTAAGCTTAGGGATGCCCCGGAATGCATCCCCTCTTTCTTGTACAAGTATCGGTGCAATCTTGGAGCGTCTTTTGCATTTAGTTTTCATTTTTATTTTATGCACCATGCTGGTATGAGATAGTCCTTGGTTGATTTATAGAATGCTCTATGCACTTCACTTATATCTCTTGAGTATGGCTTTATAGAATGCTTCATGTGCTTCACTTATATCATTTGAAGTTTGGATTGCCTGTTTCTCTTTACATAGAAAACTGCCATTTGTAGAATGCTCTTTTGCTTCACTTATATTTGTTAGAGCGTGGGCATATCTTTTGTAGAAAGAATTAAACTCTCTTGCTTCACTTATATCTATTTAGAGAGATGACAGGAATTGGTCATTCACATGGTTAGTCATAAAATCCTACATAAAACTTGTAAATCACTGAATATGATATGTTTGATTCCTTGCAATAGTTTTGCGATATAAAGATGGTGATATTAGAGTCATGCTAGTGGGTAGTTGTGGATTAGTAGAAATAATTTTGTTGAGGTTTGTGATTCCCGTAGCATGCACGTATGGTGAACCGTTATGTAACGATGTCGGAGCATGAGGTATTTATTGATTGTCTTCCTTACGAGTGGCGGTTGGGGATGAGCGATGGTCTTTTCCTACCAATCAACCCCCATAGGAGCATACGCGTAGTACTTTGTTTCGATGACTAATAGATTTTTGCAATAAGTATGTGAGTTCTTTATGACTAATGTTGAGTCCATGAATTATACGCACTCTCACCCTTCCACCATTGCTAGCCTCTCTAGTATTGCGCAACTTTCGCCGGTACCTTAAACCCACCATATACCTTCCTCAAAACAGCCACCATACCTACCTATCATGGCATTTCCATAGCCATGCTTAGATATATTGCCATGCAACTTCCATCATCATATATGTGACTTGAGCATTCATTGTCATATTGCTTTGCATGATCGTAAGATAGCTAGCATGATGTTTTCATGGCTTGTCCGTTTTTTATGTCATTGCTACGCTAGATCATTGCACATCCTGGTACACCGCCGGAGGCATTCATATAGAGTCATATCTTTGTTCTAGATATCGAGTTGTAATATTGAGTTGTAAGTAAATAAAAGTGTGATGATCATCATTATTAGAGCATTGCCCCAAATAGGAAAGGATGATGGAGACTATGATTCCCCCACAAGTCGGGATGAGACTCCGGACTTTAAAAATAAATAAAAGAGGCCAAAGAAGCCCAAATAAAAAAGAGAGTCCAAAGAAGCCCACCAAAAAACAAAAACAAGAAAATGTGAGAAAAAGAGAGAAGGGGCAATGTTACTATCCTTTTACCACACTTGTGCTTCACAGTAGGACAATGTTCTTCATATATAGAGTCTCTTGAGTTATACTTTCATATACTAGTGGGAATTTTTATTATAGAACTTGGCTGGTATATTCCTATGATGGGCTTCCTGAAACCCCCGAGGTCTTCATGAGCAAGCAACTTGGATGCACACCCACTTAGTTTTCAGTCTGAGCTTTCATACACTTATAGCTCTTAGTGCATGCGTTGCATGGCAATCCCTACTCACTCACATTGATATCTATTGATGGGCATCTCCATAGCCCGTTGATACACCTAGTTCATGTGATACTATCTTCTCCTTTTTGTCTTCTCCACAACCACCATTCTATTCCATCTATAGTGTTATGTCCATGGCTCACGCTCATGTATTGCGTGAAAGTTGAAAAGGTTTGAGAATGTCAAAAGTACGAAACAATTGCTTGGCTTGTCATCGGGGTTGTGGATGATTTGAATATTTTGTGTGGTGAAGATGGAGCATAGCAGACTATATGATTTTGTAGGGATAACTTTCTTTGGCCATGTTATTTTGAAAATACATGATTGCTTTATTAGTATGCTTGAAATATTATTACCTTAATGTCAAATGACAGACTATGGCTTTGAATCACTCGTGTCTTAATATTCATGCCATGATTAGATTACATGATCAAGATTATGCTAGGTAGCATTTCACATCAAAAATTGTCTTTTTTTATCATTTACCTACTCGAGGACGAGCAGGAATTAAGCTTGGGGATGCTGATACGTCTCCGTCGTATCTATAACTTTTGATTGTTCCATGCCAATATTCTACAACTTTCATATAGTTTTGGCAACTTTTTATACTATTTTTTGGGACTAACATATTGATCCAGTGCCCAGTGCCAGTTCCTGTTTGTTGCATGTTTTTTGTTTCGCAGAAAATCCATATCAAACGGATTCCAAACGGGATAAAAACGGACGGAGATCATTTTTGGAATATATATGATTTTTGGGAAGAAAAATCCACGCGAGACGGTGCCCGAGGCAGGGGGCGCGTCCCACCCCCCTGGGCGCGCCCCTGACCCTCGTGGTCACCCCATAAGGCGGTTGATGCCCTTCTTTCGCCGCAATAAAGCTAATATCCGGATAGAGATCGTGTTAAAATGTCAGCCCAATCGGAGTTATGGATCTCTGGGAATATAAGAAACGGTGGAAGGGTAGAATCTGGGAACGCAGAAACAGAGAGAGACAGAGAGACAGATCCAATCTCGGAGGGGCTCTCGCCTCTCCCACCCCATGGAGGCTAAGGACCAGAGGGGAAACCCTTCTCCCATCTAGGGAGGAGGTCAAGGAAGAAGAAGACGAAGGGGCCCCCTCTCGCCTTCTCTTCCGGTGGCGCCGGAACGCTGCCGTGGCCATCATCATCACCACAATCTTCACCAACAACTTCACCGCCATCATCACCAACTCTTCCCCCCTCTATGCAGCAGTGTAACCTCTCTCTTACCCGCGGTAATCTCTACTTAAACATGGTGCTCAACGCTATATATTATTTCCCAATGATGTATGGCTATCCTATGATGTTTGAGTAGATCCGTTTTGTCCTATGGGCTATTTGATGATCAAGATTGGTTTGAGTTGCATGTTTTATTATTGGTGTTGTCCTATGGTGCTCTCCGTTTCGTGCAAGCATGAGGGATCCCCGCTGTAGTGTGTCGCAATACGTTCATGATTCGCTTATAGTGGGTGAGTGACTGAAACACAAACCCGAGTAAGGGGGTTGTTGTGTATGGGATAAAGAGGACTTGATGCTTTAATGCTCTTTAGTAGTTGTAGATGCTTGCTAGAGTTCCATCATAAGTGCATATGATCCAAGTAGAGAAAGTATGTTAGCTTATGCGTCTCCCTTATATAAAATTGCAATAATGATTATCGGTCTAGTTATCGATTGCCTAGGGAAAAATAACTTTCTCGTAACAAAAAGCTCTTTACTAAAACTAACCTGGTTGTGTCTTTACCTAAATAGCCCCTACTTATTATTTACTTGCTATTTATTATCTTGCAAGCCTATCCAAAAACACCTACAAAATACTTCTAGTTTCATACTTGTTCTAGGTAAAGTGAACTTCAAGCGTGCGTAGAGTTGTATCGGTGGTCGATAGAACTTGAGGGAATATTTTCTTCTACCTTTAGCTCCTCGTTGGGTTCGACACTCTTACTTATCGAAAGAGGCTACAATTGATCCCCTATACTTGTGGGTTATCAGCAGCCCCCTTGGCGGCATCTCTTCGGCAAAGAATGGCGGGAATCAGATCGACGTGCGCGGTGGCATCACCTCCCAAACCACGAGTCCACGCGAGGAGCCCTCGGCGTGGGTTCGCGGGGTGGCGGCGCGTGCCACCATGGCACGGCCACCACGGCCATGGCGCAGGCGGCGCCGTTCGCTGCCTCCTTCTCCGGAGCCTTCTACCCGAGCGTACAAGGGCGGCGGGTAGCCGGGGGGAGGCCACTCGTACCAAGGCTTCGTCACATCCGGCCTCACGATGATGTTGCAGGAGTGGGCCAGCCTCTTCTTCGGTGGGAGTGGCCTGAGCTCTCCGTGGGGGGGGTCTTCCCCTTCTCAGTGGCATAGAACCTCCGTATCGATGGCATGGGCGATGCAGCAAGGAGGAAGAAGAGGAAGCAAGCGGGATGGAGGAAGAGATGAGCAACGGGGGCTCCGCCCCACTCCTCATTTATATCCAGAGGGAGGCGAACCGCCGGCCTCCATGATCTAAGGTAATGACGGTTTTCTTCTGCATGTAGCAGGTTCTCGTCAAGTCGGGCAGTTGCCGAGGCAGCGTGGGGAAGCGGAGACGCCCATGTCCTGTCAATCGCCACGCGTCAATCATGGCCGCAGTCAGTTGGGGCCAGCGGCGCTCCGCACTTTCCCTTTGGCCTCGCCTCAAAGCCAAGTCCGAGCGCACCTTGGGCCCGAGGGCTACTGTCCATGTCCTGGGAACGGGGTACACAGACTTGCCTGCCTGCGGCCCAGGGCGAGGCTCCACCAACGACCTGGTATGGCCCATCTTCATCAGCAACCGCACAAGACCCTCGCGAGGGGCCAAGCCTAGTGAGGCGGACAACACCAAGACCTCCCCTGGGATGGCCTCACTAGGCTGGCTCTTGAGGAGCGGAGATATCTATGCAAGGGGCACCTCGCGAGGTTCACGTGAAGTGAGCCATGATGACCGAAGCCAGGCGGGCGCCAGCGGGCGTAGAGTGCTGGTTTCCTCTGTGGTGCTAAAGAAGCAGGCATAGGCGAGGAGTCCCAAGGCGTCAGGCAAAGGTTTCCATATCGGTGCAACAAGACCAAGACCAGCGGGGTGACAGGAACGAGGTCACCGCGGAGCCCACGGCGGCATCACCACCAGAGCCTTTGCCAAGAGAAGGGCACCTTGTGTCAGGATAACTTGTACTAGTTGTCTCCCTTCAAAACTGACTATTGTGGGATCCCTTCCCGCCTAACATTTGGGAAGAGGACCAGGGCCTCTATAAATAGGACCAGCCACCACTGTAGTCAAGGATCGACTCAGCTTGGATCGGATCCTCTCCACCAAGGCCATTTCACCAGCTCATCGAGCTCAAGAACACCCCTCCTCAGTAGGCTGTTCATCCACTGTACTAGTTCATCCCTAGCCCACGAGGAAATGCACCACACCACACTAGCACTACTAGGGAAAAGCCTATACACAGAATCTTACCAGCAGCGCGCTTTAAAATAAGGCGCAGCTGCTAACTAGCGGTAGCGCGCGCGCACAAACCTCGCTGCTGAAATGAATGTATCAGTAGCGCGCCCTCTCAAAGACGCGCTACCGCTAGAATTGCCACGACGCTGCTGCTAGCTAGTTCTAGCAGCAGCGCGCTAATATGAAGAGCGCTACTGCTAGGGACCATAGTGAAAGTGCTAGTGATCGACTAGAGGGGGTGAATAGGTAATTTTTATGAAAGTATTCAAAACATGGAAGCTTTGAAGACAAACAATAGAAATAAACCTATTACCATGCAGCGGAAGGTAGACTACACTAGACAAGCCATAGTCAATTATTCAATGAAGTGAAAGCACAAAGATTAATAGCAGCTAGGCAGTATGGATCAGGATGGAAGATAGTATGAAGCCAATCAGAACAAGCAGTCACTCTGCGAAGACAAACGATAATGCAGACAGGCAATGACTTCACAAGGACCAACTGCAAATAAAGAGATGGGAAGGATAGAACCAGTAGCTCGTTGAAGACAATGATTTGTTGGACCAGTTCCAGTTGCTGTGACAACTATACGTGGTTAGGGAGGCTGAGATTTAACTCAGAAGACCGCATCTTCAACTGATTCCCCTTGAGCTAAGGACACCCAGTCCTCGCCCAATCACTCTGGTAAGTCTTTAAGGTAGACTTCCAAACCTTCACAGACTTCGTTCACTGGCGATCCACAATGACTCTTGGATGCTCAGAATGCAACGCCTAACCGGCTGGAGGATTCACAGTCCTCAAGTGTAATAAGTCTTCAGATCACACAGACAGGAAGACTTCAGTGATGCCTAACACTCTTTGGCTCTGGGTGTTTAGGGCTTTCTCCTCGCAAGGATTTCTCTCTCAAAGGCTTCGAGGTGGGTTGCTCTCAAATGACAAAAGCCGTGCACTAACTCTGAGAAGCCAACCAATCTATGGTGTAGGGGGTGGGCTATTTATAGCCACTAGGCAACCCGACCTGATTTGTCCGAAATGACCCTGGGTCACTAAGGAACTGACACGTGTTCCAACGGTCAGATTTCAAACACACACGACAACTTTACTTGAGCTACAAGCAAAGCTGACTCCAGCTCTGGATAAGATTTGCTCTCATTGTCTTCTCTCGAAGACATAGGATTTTGGTTAAGCATCACTTCAGTCATTCTGACTGGTTCACTTGGACCCCACTTAACAGTACGGTGGTTCCTATGAGTCAACAAAGAAGAAAAGGAAACAACGAAACAACTAAGTCTTCACGCTCCATACTCTTCACGCGATGTCTTCTCTTGTCATAGTCTTCAATGTGAATACCTTCACATACCACCTTTGTCTTCAATGTCTTCATACATTTTAAGGGGTCATCTCCGGTAGGTAAACCAAATCAATGAGGTACTACTACCTGTGTTATCCTGCAATTCTCACAAACACATTAGTCCCTCACCCAGGTTTGTCGTCAATACTCCAAAACCAACTAGGGGTGGCACTAGTTGCACTTACAATAACCCCCTTTTTGGTGATTGATGACAAACTGGTTGAAGTTTTCAACGGGGATAAAAGTATGTGAAATTGTAAAGGATTTAAGTATTGTCTTCGTAAGTAGCAGGAAGGCTCTCCCTGAAGATGTGCATATAAGTATTTTGCCTTTGAATGCAAATGCACATGGCAGGTTGTACTTGCGGAGCTCCTCTTCTACTTATGAAGACAATTCATCATGCATGAATGGATATATCAAAGATAATGACATGCATAATGAAAAAAAGGACGTCTGCAAGATGACTTCCTGCGGAATTTATCATCGCATCACATAATGTCGAAAAGGTAGCAGACGACCAACAAGTTTAAGTGTTACAACTCAAAACGAACCAAATGTTTCAAAAGCGAGAGTTGTAAGCACTTGGCAAAAGTAGCAAAAATAAAGCAACCACCCATATGGACCCGCTTGAAGACTATCAACTCATATGATTCTCCACTTTTGTCAGTAATGACCAAAAAGGTTTGAAGACATAGAGCTTCTACTCGTTCCCATGAGGAGTAGGCAAAGCAGCAGGGTCGTCGTTGAGGTCCGGTGGTGCAGAAGAACTCGGTGCAGTGTCCACACGCACTGAAGTTGGAGGTTGTGAAGTGGCATCATCTTGATCATCGATGACTCTGGTATGCAACATCGTAGCTGAGGAAGAATAGTCAGAGTCTTCAAGGGAGGGAGTCCGACGCAAGTGAGCATTCCTTGGAGGAGTTGAGTCAAACTTGAATCTTTCTGTGAAGCCATCGTCTTGCAGATCAGCTTCAGCACTAAGCAACGTCAAACTCTTCCAGGACCTCCAACAGGTTTCATGTGTAACAAAGGCATTCTTGGTGGCAAGATTGCGAATGTGATTGACGTCCACCAAGAGGCTTTGCATCTAACGCTTAAGCCAGTCATGGTGCTTATCTTGTTTCTGATGTAGAGCGACAAGAAGCTCTCAGTTGTTGAGAACATGAGATCGCTTCCGAGGCCTTTGGGCAATGGTGCTTCCAGTGGCTTCAGTTTGGGTGCGAGGGGCACGTGTGTTGCCAGCCAAGGGATAAACACGAGAGACTGCCTGAACTCCTTCAATGGGCTGGGTGAAGCTTTGACGATCAACATTTTGAAGATAAATTGGATCCTTTGCAGGCTCTGGGTAAATAGCTTCAACTGACAGATCAACCTCTGGCAAGAATACTAGATGATTGCGTGCAGATGGCTGATAGTTGAAGGCAGAGTGAAGCTTGATAAGAGGCATTACCCATGGAGCATAGAACTTCAGACCAAAGATGTCGAAGCCAGATGCAGCCAACTGCCTGATGAAGAAGTCTTGAGCATTGAAGTTGATTCCATTAAAGATATAGAAAACCAAAGTCTTCATAGCTCCTTCAAGCTTCGCTGCAGATGAATGTCCTTTGACAGGCCATAGAGTTTTTCTGATGATATGGTAAATGGTGCGGGGCAGATACTCTAGGTCTTCGACAAAGAATTCCATTGGGTATTCAGCGTCGCGTGGCAGAGGCTTCATCATGCTCAGCATTTGGCTCACGTTAGGCTCAGGCTTCTAGAAAATGCTCTCCAAAGCATCCTGGTGTTGTTGACAACCCGGTTCATAATATTCGCCAAGAGTGGGCAGGGCTGTAAGCTCAATGGTATCTTGGGCTTTAGCTTCATTAAGGACATCGCCCGTCATCCACTCAAGGATCCAAGTCTTCGGATCCTTGTTGTACCCACGAATGTGGAGGGTAGCATAGAATTGAAGCAGGAGTTCTTCATTCCAGTGTTCCTTGGTAGTCACAAAGTTGAGCAGACCCGCATCATGAAAGCAGTCAAGGGCTTCTTCAAGGCATGGCAGTCCAGCAATGGCTTCACAATCAAGATGCGTATGTGGGAAGATGCGCCCCTGCTTGTACAAGAGGCAAGAATAGTAGCTTCGCTACTGATAACTCCAGAATCGATCTTAGAAGATTCTTGGCCTTGTGTAGGGATTCTTGTCACTGTCAAAGAATGTGTTGTGTGCCTTGAATCCATTCAGATTAAACGATCCTAGTGACATTGCAGTACCTGGGAACCATGGTAGCCTTGGCTTTGGCTTCTGGACCTGAGGCCTGTGCTCCACATGATAGGAAAATTGAGGGCCGGGAGCAGGCGGAGGAACCAGAATTGGCCAGCGGACTGTAACAAGATGACCACAATCATATGCTTGCTCGATGGTGTGTGACCTGGGAGGTGGTACAAGAGCAGAGGCATTGGCTTCAAGCTGCAGATTTACAGCAGGTGCAGCATAAGCTTCAATTGCAGCGACATCTGGCACCACATTAGCTTCAGGCGCCACATTAGCTTCAGCCATGACAACATCATTGGCTTCAGTGTTGATGTTGGTGGCCGCCTCGGTATGGTAACCTCCACTTCAGGAGCTGGAGGGTCGGACACGTTCTCCTCGAGAACAACTTCAGGGTTGGACGGAGGTGTAGCAACTCTTTCCTCATCTCTTGGTTCTTCTTCTTGATCATCGGCTGATGTAGCCGGAATATCTTCAGCCATTTTGGCTTCAGATTCAGGGATGTTCGCAGTAGGAGAGGCTTCAGGAAAGACTTCGCGTGAAACGGATTGGCGCTCTTCTCCTTCTGGAACACTTTACAATGTGACATGTGGCCTTGGTCCTTTGCTAAGCCTGCGAAATGCTGGCGACGCCTGTGGAGATGGAGTTGGTTGGGCCTCAAAGTCTTTATTGTCAATCACCGGAGTGGTGACCTGTGGTGGGGGAGTGACTGATGTTTCTTCATCACAAGGGGATTCTTGAGGGTGATCAGCCCATGAGTCATCCTGAGCAATTCGCGTCAATGGACGACCAATGCTGATGAGTTTGCTATTCATGAGAACAGGCGATGATACCAAGTTGAGCTCGATCTGAGGAAGGACTTCATCATCTTCAACATTGTCTTGAGGACCAATGTCTTCAGCTGCGGTGGGGTCAATAGCTGGATTCTCTTCAGCTTCAGGAGCCTCTCTGGAAGCAATCTCATGAACTACCAGAGGACGTTCTTGATGTGCAGAGGAAGGACGAGCAACAGAAATTGGCTCGACAACAAGGGGCTCTATGGAAGCAGCCCGGTCTCTCTTCTTCGTTTTTCTTTTCTTGGTTGGGGGAGCATCATCAGTGGTGGCTTTGGTCTTGCACTTTCTGGCTTCAGCTTCAGCTGCTCTAGTTTTCTTGAACTCTGAAGCCACTATGGGGACCTTAGGCTTCGAGCCTGTCATACTGGCCGGGAAGACAATACGAGGTTCTTCCTGCCTTGATGCTTCTGGTTCGGCCACAGCTGGCTTCTTCTTCTTCTTGGCAGCCATTCCGGGGTCGATGCCTGGTCGCCCCAAAGCCTTGCGCTTTTCAGCTTCATTATAGCCTTGAACACATTTGGCAGCAAGATTCTTCATGCGGTCACAAGAACCTTTTGCTTCTTCTCGTTTCTTGTGGAATGCCTCCTTGAGATCATGCATCATGACCTTGAAGTTTTGAATGTCTTCAACATTGAGCTTGGCCATGTGCTTCTTGAACTAAGCCTTTTCATAGTCAATTTTGTGCTTCAGCTCAACAATCTTCTGTGCAAGAGCCAGCTCAGGAGCAATGGCTCCGTGGAAGGACACGCTGAGGCCAATTGGGAGCTGAAGATCATCAAAACTGAGATCTAGGCTGTCAAACCACTCATCAATAAACTTGTACAAGATTTCCACATCAAAGAGGGGAAGATCATTGAAGATCTCCGCCTCTTGCTTGCTCTTTATCAATTGCTCAAGAGCGTCATCGCCAAGATCGTCGTTGCTGGACAGATCAATGGCATCATTCTCGTTTCTCAAAACAGCAGTAGGGGTCAGTGCTTGACTAGTGGGTTGCATGGGCTTTTTCAACTTGTCAGACTTGGAGATGCGTGAGAGGTCTTTAGACTGCACACTGGCTTCATGAGGTGCAGTGGCCAGAGGCTTCGCCTGTAAGACTTTTGGTGTAGAGGGGGGTTTTGAAGCCTTTGGTTTCTTTTGCTTCACAGGCTTCGGTGGTGTAGGCGCTTCGTTAGAATCAGCGTCATCTGCAGGTTGATCCATGGCTGCCCCTTGAACCATTATATGAGTGATGAGACCTTCTAAGTTGTAGAAGGGCCAAACAAGATTGGATTCATCTTCGCGTGTGCCGTCGGCACATGGCGCAGAGGGGCCTGGGTTGAAGTCTAGTCCCAAAGATTTCTTGTTTTCCTTGGCCGAGTTCTTTGCAAACTGAAAGTTGCGCTTGAAGAGATTATCTTCACGACACCATAACAGAGAGGATGGGTCGGCATTAGCAGGCTGAGGTCCACGAATCATGCAGGGGTAGAAGCCCTGAGCAATAGCTTCGGACTTCGACTTGGGCTAAAGACCTTTGTATATTATATCTCCCCAGGGGCCCTTTATGGCATTCTTCTCAGCATATTCATTGGTGACGAATCTGTACTTGAACCATTCTTCTGCCCAATGTCTTTGAATCCATTGGATTCGGTTCTTGCGTTCTCCATAGGTCTCTTCTGGATCTGACTTGTATAACTCATAGAGATCCGGTGGCAGGTCCTTAGCAGTGTTTCCATGACGCTGTCTGCCACCCTTCCTGACTGATTTTTTTGTTGCCATGAAGTTTAGACTGAAAGGCTTCAACACTGTCAAAGTCTTCCGTCTACTGGTCAGATAGGAACTGGCTTCAGGAGAATTTATGTGATGTTGTAAGAACTCTGCAAATGAATGTAGACTATGAGAACCAAGGGATTCTCCCACGGACATGTACCTATGACAGCATTAGAGATGCGAGGGAAGGGGAAGAGGTCATATGCATTCTCAGAAGATTTAGAAGATAAATCAGTTTTAGAAGACATTGACCTCATAGTGCGAAGACATTCACTCATATGTAGAGAGTTGGTTCCAGATTTGTACGAATCCACGAATAAGTACAAGTGAGGAATCTAACTACTTTGTGAAGCATAAGTGAACATACTAGGCATGCTATGAGATGCAGAACGAGATAGATCCAACTTTTGTAGGAACAGAAACCACTTGTGGTTGAAAAGGATGAATCTATCGGATCAAAAAGACTGTAGAAAGAGTTTTTATTTACCACTCGAGGAACTGCTAGACAGAGTAGGAGATGAAGCCGAGCAGTTCGATCTTCCGTGCCCTAACTTGGCGACGGAGGACACCTACAGCGACGGCGGAGAAGACGATGTCCGCGGTCGGCGTGATGACGGCGTCGGTGAGGTCGCGTCAGCTAAGCGCTTCGTCGCCGGCGTCGTCGAGGGCTAGCGGTGGCGCTAGGGTTTGTGCGAGAGAGAGAGAAGTGGAAGAAGAGATAATGACTGGGGGGAGGCGTGTATTTATAGGGACAAGGACGGCACAGCGTTATTATGCAGGTGCCCCTGGCGGTTCACATCTGAAGCTCACGTGGCGATCATGCAACACATTGGAGGTTGTTCCACGTTCCCACACATGCCTGGATTGTCGGGTGGTCGTTCCCACTTCTCCGGGTTTCAGGAAAAAAGGTTTGAGCATTTAAAACAGATTTAATGTTGGTCTCTGTATCTTCTGCTGACAAGGACGCAGCGAAGACATTCGACAGTTTCAATAGAATGCATATGATTTGGATAGATAGACTTAAGACGGGAGCATAGAAAGGTCAGGGTCCGATCACATTCACTTAGTTCAAAAGATTCAACTAGAAGACATAGCTATAAGTGAATGCTGTAGAGGACAGAAACCAAATCAGTATATTGAAGATAAACATGAAGCCATGTAAACAATGAAGACAAACCAAATGCGAAGACTTTGCAAATGTAATGCCAACAGAATGTATTCCAAACAAAAGTTTGGTGGTGGCGTTACCCACCATATAGGAAGTATTAGACTCAGACACGGCGCACAATTATTGTGGCGCTCCGAAGTCAAATTTTGCGTTAATGTATTCACACTTAGAGTGTAAGTCTTCATTAGTTGAATATATACGTTACTTTGTGTGTTTGCACATCTAAGTCATCAACATGCATAAGTGTTAGGATGTGTGCATGATCACATGACATTTGAGGATTCCAAGATATTTAGCTCACACCGCAACTTGCAAAACCTTTTCTCATCCAAGGGCTTTGTGAAGATATCTGCCAGCTTCTCTTCAGTGTTGACGTGAATGATATCAATATCTTCCTTCATGACATGATCTCTAAGAAAGTGATGATGGATCTGAATGTGCTTTGTCTTCGAGTGCTGAACTGGGTTGTTGGCAATCTTGATGGTGCTTTCATTGTCGCAGTAGAGTGGCACTTGATTCAGATGAATGCCATAGTCTTTGAGTGTTTGCTTCATCCATAGAAGCCGAGCGCAGCAAGATCCAGCAGCAATGTATTCAGATTCAGCAGTGGAGAGAGATACACAGTTCTGCTTCTTTGAAGACCGACACACAAGTGATCGTCCCAGAAAGTGAGATGTGCCTGATGTAGACTTGCAATCCACCTTGTCACAAGCATAATCAGCATCCGAGAATCCAACTAGATCAAACTCTGAGCCCTTTGGATACCATAATCCTAGTGTTGGGGTTTAAGCCAAATATCAAAGAATTCGCTTCACAGCTAAGTGATGCATTCCTTTGGTGCCGCTGGGAATCGGGTACACATGCAAACACTAAGCATGATATCTGGCCTAGATGCACATAAGTAAAGCAAAGAACCAATCATGGAGCGGTATACCTTTTGATCGAACTCTTTACCATTGGCGTCAGAATCTAGATGACTCTTGGTAGGCATTGGCGTCGTATAACCTTTGTAGTCTTGCATTCCAAACTTCTTCAGGCAATCTTTGAGGTATTTCTCTTGAGATATGAAGATGCCGTTGTGTTGCTGTCGTATTTGAAGACCAAGGAAGAACTTCAGCTCACCCATCATGGCCATCTGATATTGCTCTTGCATCATTTATCCAAACTCATCACTATATTTCTGATTAGTGCAGCCGAAGATAATGCCATCCACATATATTTGGCACACAAATAGTTCACCATCATATCTCTTCGTAAAGAGTGTGGGATCCAGGGAACCAGTTTTGAAGCCTTTGCTCTTTAGGAAGTCCTTGAGTGTGTCATACCAAGCACGATGGTCTTGTTTGAGGCCATACAGTGCCTTGTTGAGCTTGTAAACCATGTCGGGATGTTTTTGATCTTCAAAGCCAGGCGGTTGTGCAACATACACTTCTTCTTCAATCTTGCCATTGAGAAAAGCACTCTTCACATCCATTTGATACAGAAGAATGTTATGATGATTTGCATAGGCCAGTAGTATGCGTATAGCTTCAAGCCTAGCCACAGGAGCAAATGTTTCATCAAAGTTAATTCCTTCAACTTGAGTGTATCCTTGAGCAACTAGACGAGCCTTGTTTCTGAAAACTTGACCATGCTCATCTTGCTTGTTGTGATATATCCATTTAGTGCCTATGATATTGTGTTTACGAGGATCAGGACGCTTGAATAGTTCCCATACATTATTCATCTCAAACTATTGAAGCTCTTCTTGCATAGCTTGAATCCATTCAGGTTCCATGAAGGCTTCATCAACTTTCTTGGGTTCTGATATTGAGACGAATGCATAGTGTCCACAGAAATTTGCTAGTTGTGTTGCCCTTGATCGAGTGAGTGGACCAGGTGCATTGATGCTATCAATTATCTTCTCAATCTGTACTTCATTTGCAACACGAGGATGAACTGGACGAAGATTTTGCTCTTGCTGATCATTGTCATCATCTGAAGGATTGTCTTCGGGCTGAGCATTGTCTTCAGGTTGATCAGGTGCATAGATGATAAGTTCCTCTTCAGACTGTACTTCAGATGGTATGATTTCTCCAATTCCCATAAGCTTGATGGATTCACTGGGTGGAATTTCATCTAGCACATTTGGCAGGTGCTCTCTTTGCAAGCCGTTAGTCTCATCGAACCGCACATCCACAGTTTCAACCACTTTATAGTGAAAGAGGTTGAATTTTGAAGTGTGATGAGGATCCTTGATCCAGCACCTGGCACCAAATAGTCTGAAGTAACTGACGTTTGGCTTCTTACCAGTGAGGTGTTCATAGGATGTTTTCTTCAGAAGCTTGTGAAGATAAACACTATTGATGACATGGCCTGCAGTATCAATGGCTTCAGGCCAGAATTTTCTTGGTGTCTTGTATTCATCGAGCATCGTCCGAGCCATCTCAATGAGTGTTCTATTCTTGCGTTCCACGATGCCATTCTGCTGCGGCGTGTATGGGGCTGAGAACTCATGAGTGATGCCCAATGTATCAAGATAAGTGTCGAGGCCGATGTTCTTGAATTCAGTGTCATTGTCACTTCAGATGTGCTTGATCTTGACACCATAGTTATTCATGGCTCGATTGGCGAAGCGTCTGAAGACATCCTGCACTTTAGTCTTGTAGAGGATTATATGCACCCATGTATATCTTGAATAATCATCAACAATGACGAAGCCATAGAGACAAACAGTAGTAGTATGGGTTGAGTAGTGAGTAGGGACAAACAGGTCCATGTGTAGCAGTTCGAAGGGTTGAGTCGTTTTCATGATTGTCTTCGAGGGTTGCTTGGCCCTCGTCATCTTTCCAGCTTCGCAAGCACCGCATAAGTGATCCTTCTTGAACTTGACGCCATCGATGCCTATGATATGCTTCTTCTTTGCAAGAGTGTGCAAATTCCTCATGCCAGCATGCCCTAGCCTCCGATGCTAGAGCCAGCATTCTGAAGCTTTTGCAAGAAGACATACGGCGAGCTGTGGTCCTGTTGAGAAATCTACCATGTACAAATCATCTTTCCGATACCCTTCAAAGACTAGAGACTTGTCAGATTCCATTAGAAATAGGCAATGATATTTTCTAAATATCACAATCATGTTCAAATCACAAAGCATTGAGACGGACATTAAGTTGAAACCAAGGGATTCAACATGCATCACTTTATCCATGTGCTAATCCTTTGAGATTGCAACTCTACCTAGACCCAATACCTTGCTTTTACCAGTATCAGCAAATGTGATGTGACTTTTATCAGATGGACGTAGAGTTGAGTCCATGAGAAGACTTCGCTTGCCAGTCATGTGATTAGTACATCCACTATCGATAATCCATTCTGAAGCAGCTGGTGTCATACCCTACAGTGCAGTTAGGGGGATAGGCTTCACAAAGAGAATTGTGAAGCATAAGCATTTGACAAGCAAGTGGATTATCAAATCTTAGATTGAGGTTAGGACTGATAGGGCAAATAGCAAGCGACTCGGGAACAAAATACATAATAAGACCATTTGGGCATTTGATTTTGCACCCTATAAGATATTTAAGGTCCCCAGCAATAGCTTTAGACGCATTTGATTTTCGGCTGGAGACCCTTCCCTGCAAAAGAGAGTTAAGCTTTCTTAGCCACCCACATCTTCAAGGGTGGTTTTGAAGCAATGAGTCTAAGTGCAGCATCTGAGAACTTTGGCTTTGGAGCCCTAGCAAATAGTCTTGCAGGTCGACAATAGTACTCATAAGAATAGGCAGAGTACTTCTGGGTCTTATGAACATGGTGGTTTGATGAAACGCGCTCATATTCATAGGCCTGAGTATGGTTTCCCTGCAAACATTTGCGTTAGTGCGACTCAGGTGAGTCCTCTGTCTGTATGAAGCCTTTGGACCATATGAAGCCTGTGGTCTTGGGTTTGTCTTCTTCAATTGTGGTGTCAAGACGACATTCACAGGAAGATTCTCCAAACACTTTTTCGACACCCAGACTTTCTTCATAGGTGGCCCATTCCTGCAGTTAGTACCAATATACCTGGCAAACACTTCACCATTCTGATTCTTAAACAGTTTATAGTTTGCATCAAAGGATTCATCAATGACAATGGGATTAGTACAAGTGAAGCCAGATAGGGTGGATGGATCCACTGAAGGTTCCTTTGCAGCAACCCATGTGGTTTTGGGGTACTGCTCAGGTTTCCAGTAAGAGCCATCAACATTCATTTTCCTTTCGAACCCAACACCCTCTTTCCTAGGGGTTCGGTTCATGATCTGCCTTTTGAGGACATCACATAGTGTCTGATGCCCTTTGAGACTTTTGTACATCCCTGTTTCAAGCAATGTCTTCAACCTAGCATTTTCATCAGCAATAGCAGTGGCATCCTTAGCAGAGGGGTTAGTTACCACATCAATAGTTGAAGATATTGCAACAGTAGCAGAAGTAGAACATCCAGCAACAGAAGTAGCGTTGTCATGCTCAATGCATTTAAGACATGGTGGTTCAAATCCTTCCTGAGCGGGACTGATCTGTTTGGCGTGAAGTGACTCGTTTTCCTTTTGAAGATCTTCATGAGCCGCTCTCAATTTCTCAAGATCTTGCTTCCTTTGAAGATAATCGTAGGAAAGCTTTTCATGAGTTGTTGAGAGCGTTTCATGATGACTTTCAAGTTCCTCATACTTAACATGAATATTTTTTATGTCTTTCAATTAAGGACTGAGATCGAGTCATTTCAGCGTCTAATAGGTCATCGCTTTTTTCTAATAGTTTTTGAATATGTTCCATAGCTTTCTGTTGTTCAGTTGCAATTTTAGCAAGTGTTTTGTAGCTGGGTTTGGAACCACAATCAGAGTCATCTTCACTGGAAGTTTGATAGTGAGTAGTGCGTGAGTTTACCTTGGCACCGCGTGCCATGAAGCAGTAGGTGGGAGCGGAGTTGCCCTTGTCATCAGCATCGGCGTTGGTAATGAAGTCATTGTCTTCAGTGTTGAAGATAGACTTGGCAACGTAGGCTGTAGCTAGACTTGCAACACTAGAATCGGAGCGCTCCTCAGACTCCACCTCCGCCTCCTCAGAAGCTGTAACATCCCAAATTTTCAATTTGGAATGTTATACATTAGATCATCATTGCATATCATATTTATTTGCATTTTGGTTGATCCTAGAAATTCTACGCAACTCAAGGACCCTCGGAGAGAGTTGGGGATTTCGTTATTTGCATATTTGAGTTTTCTCAAATTTTGAAAATAGGATCATTTGATTTTATTTATTTTATCTTCAATTATTTCTATTATAAAAATATGAGAGAGGGAATAAAATGACTTTCCCAAAATAAAGAAATATTGAGGATTTAATAAAATCAAATAAGATTTTATTTTGGATTTATTTTCTATTTTATTTGAATTTAGGAAAAATGCGCGTTTTTCAAAATTGCATTTAGGCCCCAAATAAATGTTCATCCTGTGCGGCTTGATTTTAGAAGCCGGGGAAAATTTATTTCGGGATTTTTGGAGTCCGTTTTCTTATTCCTTTTGTTTGTTTTTCTGCGTGTAATAATTTAAAAAAAAAGAGCGAACCAACTACGGGCCGTTGTCGGTGTCAAAACCGGCGGATCTCGGGTAGGGTGTCCCGAACTGTGCGTCTAGGTCGGATGGTAACAGGAGGCAGGGGACACGATGTTTTACCCAGGTTCGGGCCCTCTTGATGGAGGTAAAACCCTATGTCCTGCTTGATTAATATGGATGATATGGGTAGTAGAAGAGTAGATCTACCATGAGATCAGAGGGGCTAAACCCTAGAAGCTAGCCTATGGTATGATTGTTGTTCGTCCTACAGACTAAAACTCTCCGGTTTATATAGACATCGGAGAGGGCTAGGGTTACACAGATTCGGTTACAATGGTAGGAGATCTACATATCTGTATCGCCAAGCTTGCCTTCCACGCCAAGGAAAGTCCCTTCCGGACACGGGACGAAGTCTTCAATCTTGTATCTTCATAGTCTAGGAGTCCGGCCGAAGGTATAGTCCGGCCATCCGGACACCCCCTAATCCAGGACTCCCTCAGTAGCCCCTAAACTAGACTTCAATGACGACGAGTCCGGCGCGCAGATTGTCTTCGGCATTGCAAGGCGGGTTCCTCCTCCAAGTACTTCATAGAAGATTTTGAACACAAAGGTAGTGTCCGGCTCTACAAAATAAGTTTCCACATATTGCCATAGAGAGAATAATATTTACACAAATCTAATCTGCTGACGTATTCCGTAGCGTGACATCACACCATGGCCAAGTCTTTATTCGAATCGTTTTATCGTCCCACCTCAGCGTGTTTAGCGAGGCAGTTTCCTTGGCACGTCTTGTTAAAGCAGAGATCGTGTCCCCGTTGGTATATTTTCTCGATCAAAGGCGAGTCACAAACGGTCACGGGGAAGACCCTTGGTATTCAACCCCTTATAAAGAGACCAAGGCCTTACTCCTTTCTTTCAATCTCAAACGAGTTCGCCCTTCGCCTCAAGTTCCAACACCCAAGGCTCCAGATTTCAGGCGCTTCAGACCTTCGACAATGTCCGGTTCCGACCTTCGAGGCCGATGGATGCCCTCCTCCGTCACAGAGGAGGACGTGCTGAAGTTGAGAGAGGCCAGGTTCTTGACCGGTGAAATCTCGCATAGGCTGCTTGCTCAAGGGCAGGTCATTCCCACTCTCAAGCCCGGTGAGAGTGTGGTGTTCATGTCTCACTTCCTTCGGGGGATAGGCTTCCCGACGGATTCCTTCGTGAGGGGGCTCATGTATTATTATGGGCTGGAATTTCACAACTTAGCCCCGGAGTCCATCCTCCATATTTCCTCATTCATCGTCGTGTGTGAAGCCTTCCTCCGTATCACTCCTCACTTCGGACTATGGCTCAAGACCTTCAAAGTAGAGCCGAAGATGATCAAGGGATGGCATGCGGAGTGCGGAGGTGCTTTTATAAGCAAGAATGCTGGTACTCCATGGCCCGAGGGCACTTTTCAAGAAGAGTCTAGCTTATGGCAGCGAGAGTGGTTTTATATTACCGCTCCCAGGGCCCCTAAGTGGGTGGCGCCACCTGCCTTTCGCTCGGGTCCCCCTCCACGACTGGCATCATGGGACAATACGGGGATGGACTGGGGGCCGGCAAAGGACGTGCCCCTGTTGCAGGGTCACATCCGAGATCTCCTAGAAAGAGGCATCAGTCTGGTCATGGTGACGCAGGTTATGTTAATTTGCCGAGTTCTGCCCTGCAAACGTCGCCCCCTCCGCATGTGGGAGTTCAACCCGGAGGGACCACCAGTTCTCCAACATTTTCTTGGCATGACGCCCGTGGAGATGTACAAATTGTTCTTTGGACCACAAGTAGTGTGTCCGGATTCTACGGAGGACGCAGGTCAGAGCTGCAATCGTCCGGATACTCAAGTAAGTAGCCTTGTGCCCGAACTCGCTATCCATATATTTATCATAAAATTGCCCCTAAAAGAGTTGTCCTTTAAACATGAGTGGATAGCGGAAGCAAAGCTAATCAGGTGTCCGTCCGCCCTCCCTGAGACCACGCCGGGTCCCGTGCTAGTCAGGATGTTGGAGGTTGTACCTTCAAAGCGAAGCGAGGGAGGGGATAAGGGAGCTACAGCCTCCTCACAGGAGGTTGTCTGGAAGGGAGGAATCGAAAATTCCTCTCCTCAGGGGAAGAAGAGGACCGCCTCTGAAGACCCGGAGACCATGGCCTTAAAGCGGGGGAAGAAATCTTCGCCAGAGGGTCCTGTTATGGGGGATACTTCGGCCGAATTATGCCCTCAAGGGGATCAGCCCTCCACCGAGCCGTAAGTAGAGAGGAGTTTTCTTTTTAAGGAACGAGAGAAATCCCTGCTTTATATCTGAGAAAAGTAATCGACAATTTACCTTGTAGCTCGGACCTTAGCCCTTCTCAGCAGAGCTCGTCTTCGGGGGATCTTCTTCCAGAGATGATGGAGAGCGGAACGCCTCCCCCTACCTTACTGCCTTGCGAGGCGGGCGATCCTGAGGTATCATCGTGGAGGGTTTCTCCGAATCTGGCGGGGCCGGAAGGTAGTCATATGGCCCCCCAAAGCCCTCCGTGTCCGGCCTTCGAAAAGGGCCATCGGACGAGTCGGGCGCCGTCTGGTGCGCGGTCGGAGGAGCTGAAGGATCTGCTAGGGCGAGCATCTATCTAAGAGGAGCACCATGCATTGATGGGTACGGTGATTGAGAGGATTTCATCCGCGGAGAGCGGATTGCACGAGGCCGTCAGGAGTTTACTGACAGGTTTTGAGGTACGCGAAATAATGTACCCTTTTTGGACAGTTGCGCATAAATAAGATGCGCCCTGTGTAGATAGTAGCCCCTGAGACTCTGTGTGTTGTCAAAAGTGATGGCGCACAGAGGATCATAATCCCAGGTCTAGTATGCCTCCTTTATACGTAGGTGGCGAAGTGTCTGGTGGCCAGCCGGACTGATGGATATGCCGAGCTAAAGCGGCAACTTGACATGGCAGATGCCGACATCACGCTTGTCAACAAGCGGCTTGACGAGGCACAAGGTATGTAATTCCTTCGGCGGTGCCTGGTAAGAGGAGCTTTATGCCAGTATCTTACGATGTGTGCGCTTGATGCAAACGGTGCTGCTGCCATGGAGAATCTTCGGGCGGAACTTGCCCGAGCCAAGGAGCAAGCCAGGAAAAGTGATGTGGCTGCCGGAAAGGCAATTGAAGAGCTGAAAGCCGAACAGGCTGCTCACTGCCGAAGCAAGAAGGAAATAGCCGAGATGGCCGTGATGCTGAAGAACGCTGCTGACCATTGCAAGCTTCTTGAAAAGAAGATCGGGTGGAACAGACGGACCTGAAGAAGGCCGTTGACGATGCCAAGGATGCTCGCTCTGCGATGAGAGCTGTGAAGGAGGAGCTGCATCAGGCCGGAGAAATCGCGGCTGGAAAGCCCTTTATGCTGCGGAGGAAGTTCTGTGATCCTAAACATGCTCCGTTAGACCAGATGTGGAGTACAGCGGACACCTATCTGGATTTAGCAGCGAGTGCCGCAGATGCGGCCGAGCACTTTCGAGATCAAGAAGATCGCGAAGTGGAAAAGCTCTTCTGGTCGCAGTTCCACAATCCAGAGCGTCCACTGTCATTAGCCGATCGTTTGGCCGAATGGGCCGAGCTAAATAGGTTGTCCGGACTCGCCATGAAGTATGTCGTGAGTCATCTGTGGCCAGAGAGTCCGGAGCCGAAAAGTTATTTCAACTTGGTGCAGCAGTTCGTAGGTGCGGCGCCGCATATCAATGCGATGAAGAGGTCAGCGTGCATAGAGGGTGCGCGGATGGCTCTTGCCCGTGTCAAGACATACTGGGCGGAAATGGAAGCCACCGCTGTTGCATCCCCAGACTCGGATGCAAGCCGAGTACCTGCCGAGCGCTATTTTCAGGAAGTTCTGCAAGGCGCTCGTTTAATAGAGACGCAGTTCTCGAAGGATACTATATTCGAATAGCATGTACTATTGTAAAACAATATTTTGATAAATTGTAGAAGCTTTTTATACTTGTGACTGCAAGTATTATGATACCTCCTGTGCGGCCGTTTAACATATATGTATATATAATCTGAAAGATGGCAGTCGTCGGCTTCAACCTCCACGCACATAATGCGGGGGTGTTCACAGAAGGCGCATTTTCACACTTCATCCAACGTCTTGGTCCTACAAAGGAGGTGATAACGCAGCGAACTAGGCAATCAGACTATGATGCTTTATCACTTTCACTTAGCCATAGGAGTTTGACATTGAGGCTACTTATATAGCCCCTGGTGGCGCCTGCGCTCGCCCGAACTCGGGGTGCGTATGTACCTGGCCGGGAAACGACCCTTCGTTAATACGGAGGAATCCTAAAGATTCTGGTATGTCATCGAGTGGTTGACTAGTCTCATGCTATATCATGACAGTCAGTTTTCGGCTTTCTCTACTGAGGTGCTCGCCTGGCCGAACCGGGGCACAATCGCAGTAGTTCTCCTGGTGCCGCCTTAGCCGATAGAGCGGAACGTAAGGCAGCAAAACACAGGAGCCGGGCAAACCCAACATTTGACCAAAGGCATGATTCAGAGCTAATGCATATAAGGCCAAACTCGCGACGCCGAACACTCCCTAAGGTATTCGGTCTTTATGAGGGAGGGCGGGATAACGCCCTTAGTAATAAGCCCCTAGTGTCCAGGTACGCACAAAACTCTGATGTGGCTACATGCCAAAACGCCAGCCTCCTCCTTGGTTATACCAAGAAACCAGGGGATGTGTATCCACAAGAGACAGTAAAAAAGGTTTACGCAGGGTCTTAATCTAAAAAGAATCCTTGGAACGGGTCCCTGCTGCACGTCTGCGCCCGTGTCTCCGTTGTGCCGTATCCTGGACGGGCATAGCACGGTGTTCATCTGTAAAAGAGAGGAACTTAGTTAAAGAAAGACCGTGCCAAACATGAGTTATACTAAATAAACAAAGTATGAATCGAAATGGGTAAAATTGAGCTTTATTGTCTCTTGTTTTATATGCGCAGAGCCCCTAGTACATGGGTATATTGCTATTAAGCCTTTATCAATTGTATGTTTATGCCGGACTCGTCTAGCCATGTCCGTGGTCTTGACGACCTATTTAGATGCTTTGGCTGGTGAAGCCGCTTTATTGTGGGGCTGTCAAGGCAGCCGCAATGTTTTCCGCACGGGAGGAACACTCAATGTTTTCCCTTTAATGAGATGATGCCTCGTGGACCGGGCATCTTAAGCGTAAGAGATGCATAATGCAGTATTGCGTTAAAGCAGGCGAAAGCTTCGCGTCCCAGCAGTGCTTGATAGCTACTTGAGAATGGGGCGATGTGGAAAGTTAGCTGTTCGCAACGGAAGTTATCGGGGGAGCCGAACATAACTTCTAGCCGGAGAGAACCTATGCAATGGGCATCCGGGCCTGGCGTTACCCCTTGAAAGGAGGTTTTGCTATGGTGAATTTTTGTTGGGTCTATCCCCATATTGCGGATTGTGTCCTGGTATAACATGTTTAGACCACTCCCGCCGTCCATCAGGACATTTGTAAAAATGGAGTCCGCTGATTATTGGATCCAAAACCAAGGCAGTCCAGCCTGCGTTCTGGATACTTCTAGAGTAATCCTGATTGTCGAAGGTGATTGGTTTTAACAACCATTGGCAAGACTCCTTTGGTATAGGCCGTATGGCGCGTATCTCTTGTGGCGCCGTTCTGTTCGTCACGTGAAGTAAGTTTACTGTTTTGACTTCTTGTGGGAAATCCTTTTGTTTCCTGGTGCTCTGCTTGTGGGGTTCGTCGTCGTCCTCACTTGGTGTGTCGAGCCCCTTGTGTTCGGCATTGAGCTTGCCGGTTTGCTTGAAAACCCAACAATCTCTGTGGGTATGGTTCGCAGGCTTCCCAGGAGTACTGCGTATTTGACATATCTTGTCCAAGATTTTGTTTAAGTTGTTTAGCTCGTCCTTGTTATCCTTGAGGGGCGACTTTCTCTGATTCTACCGCGAGCTTTTGAATCCGGCGTTGACCGCCATGCTCTTTGGGTTGTTTCCCTTATTCCGGCGCTGGTCCTTGCTGCGTCGGGGTTTTCCATTTCCATCCCTAACTTCGTATGTACTTGGGTCGCTGGTGCTGCATCTTGCCAACCAGCTGTCCTCTCCTGCGCAAAAGCGGGTCATGAGGCTTGTCAATGCGGCCATTGTTCTTGGCTTTTCTTGGCCGAGGCGTCTGGCGAGCCATTCGCCTCGAACGTTGTGCTTAAAAGCTGCTAGGGCTTCGGCGTCCGGACAGTCGACTATCTGTTTCTTTTTAGTAAGAAATCTCTTCCAGAATTTCCGGGCTGACTCTCCGGGCTATTGAGTTATGAGACTGAGATCGTCTGCATCCGGAGGGCGGACATAGGTCCCTTGAAAATTTTCCCGGAAAGCATCCTCAAGCTCTTCCCAACTTCCAATGGTGTTTTCGGGAAGGCTTTTGAGCCAATGCCGGGCTGGCCCTTTAAGCTTGAGGGGTAAGTATTTTATGGCGTGGAGGTCATCTCCTCTGGCCATGTGTATGTGGAGGATATAATCCTCGATCCATACCCCAGGGTCTGTTGTTCCGTCGTACGCCTTTATGTTTACGGGCTTGAATCCCGCTGGAAATTCATGGTCCAGCACCTCATCGGTGAAACATAGGGGGTGTGCGGCGCCCCTGTATTTGGGTGTGCTGTGATGTTCGGATATTTGTTGTGTTGCATTGCTTACTAGAGCTTGCTTTCTTGGCCCGTATATAGATCGGGCTGGGCCGTCTTTTTGATGCGGATCCTTTGGTGGATCGCGTGCCGGCTTGTGTGCGGCGCCGCTTGCCGCTCCATGCTGGCCATGCGGTCGTCCATCCGACCGGATGGCTTTCCTATTCTTTGACTGCGGGGGTTCTAAGGCCTCCTCATCAAATTCAGGCAGTAGCTTTTGCTTTGGATAGCTTTTTGTGCAGCGACTACCGGCATATTTGTCTGCGGTGTTGCGTACTTTGCTCCATCTAATTCTGAGTGCATCTTCCGCAGTTTTGAGCTTCCGCTTCCGCTTTTTCAGGCTATGCATAGTGGCGACGAGCCTTTTGTGGAGGTTCTTCTGCTCCATGAGTTTATCCGGCGTAAGGTTGTCCGGACTGTTGTTTTCGCCGGGGATGGGGTGTTCGGTTTGTTTATCCAAGTTTCCCTGTTCGGACGCTTGCTCGAAGGCATGTTCGTCATTCGCCGGCTCGTCCTGCTCTATGGCTGGGTCTGTATGACTGTTGTCTCTGTCGAGGCGGGGCTTGGAGCGGCGCTTACGTCGCCGCTTTGATTGCTTTTTGAGTGAACGATCCCTCGTTGCATCCCTGTGTTCCTCGTCATCGCTTCCTTTGGGTGTGTACACCATGTATACATCATGAGATGAGGTGGCTGTCCAGTGCCTTATAGGCGTTGGTTCGTGTTCATCTCCTACATCATCGTCCATACCGTCGATGTCTTCAGAGTCGAAGTCGAGCACGTCGTTTAAATTATCGACAGTGGCTACGAAGTGGGTGGTGGGTGGGCTTTGAATTTCTTCATCATCCGCATCCCAACCTTGTTGACCATAGTCCGGCCAGGGCTCTCCTGATAAAGAGAGAGACTTTAGTGAATTCAGAATATCGCCGAAGGGTGAGTGCTGAAAGATGTCTGCGGCGGTGAACTCCATGATCGGCGCCCAATCGGGTTCGATCGGCCGGGGCGCGGAGGGCTCGGAGTCTGGAGAGGAGTCCGGCTCCTTGGAGTCACAGGCTTTGCAGAGAATAGGGCTGGTGTTCGGCTCGATCGCCGTAGAGATTGCAGCCCCCGAGGCAGTGTCTAACCACCTATCCTCGATTGGCGTGATCGGCTCCGAGCTAGGGGTCGGAGCGGACACAGGTGCGGCCTCCAGGGCACTGTTCGGCGGCAGAGCTAAATCATGCCCATTGTGACAGTGCGGCGCGCTCGGCTGTGGCTCGAATCCGTCGAAGATCGAGTCTCCGCGGATGTCGGCTGTGTAGTTCAAACTTCCAAATCTGACCTGATGGCCAGATGGCCAAGCGAATTGGCCCGCAGTGCAAAGCCGCCGAATACAAAGATCTGTCCGGGGAGAAAAGTCTCACCCTGGATCGCATCGCTATTGATGATTGGAGAAGCCACCGGGCCTAAAAGTGACGACACAGAGGAACTCTCAATGAAAGCACCAATGTCGGTGTCAAAACCGGCCGATCTCGGGTAGGGGGTCCCGAACTATGCGTCTAGGTCGGATGGTAACAGGACGCAGGGGACACGATGTTTTACCTTGGTTCGTGCCCTCTTGATGGAGGTAAAACCCTACGTCCTACTTGATTAATATTGATGATATGGGTAGTACAAGAGTAGATCTACCACGAGATCAGAGAGGCTAAACCCTAGAAGCTAGCCTATGGTATGATTGTTGTTCGTCCTACGGACTAAAACTCTCCGGTTTATATAGACACCGGAGAGGGCTAGGGTTACACAGAGTCGGTTACAATGGTAGGAGATCTACATATCCGTATAGCCAAGCTTGCCTTCCACGCCAAGGAAAGTCCCTTCCGGACACGGGACGAAGTCTTCAATCTTGTATCTTCATAGTCCAGGAGTCCGGCCGAAGGTATAGTCCGACCATCCGGACACCCCCTGATCCAGGACTCCCTCAGCCGTGTTTGGCCCGGACTCCTCAGGGGGGGCTTTATATAGCGCGCGCCGGGGCCCGAATCAGCCCAAGCCGCCGCCGCCCTAACCCTAAGACACACCCGAGTCCAGCCGCCGCGGCCGCCCGCCACTGCCGGAGCCCCGCCGCCGCCGCCGCTGTTTTTTTAGAAATACCGTTCGTTTTTTCTGTCGGTTTTTTTAGATAGATCATTTTTTTCATTTAGTTAATTAGCGAGCGTTCGCTCCTTCGTTCATTTTAACGAACGCGTTCATCATTTAGATCCAGATAACGAACGTTCATTCGTTAATCTGTTCGTCATTTTTCTTTTTCTCAGATTATCCGCGATTATTTCTGATCGCAATTTCTGATCCGATTTTCGTTTTAGTATAACTTTTTGCTCGTTTATCGGAATCAGGCGATTCAAGTGCCTGGAGTTTCGTCTCTAAACCCTTTTTCCGCTTAACCAACTCAAACAAGTTTTTGACTCAGTAAAATTTGACCTAGATCCAAAATAGTAAACGAAGCTTGTTTCTTTTGCCGTTTGTCTTTCGTTGCTTCGTTCGATTTGGTTCTTTTTGCCAACCGGAGTTCTTAAGTTGAACTTTCTGGTTAGATCTCTTATTTGAGTTTTACCTGTGCATTAATTGAGTACTTATTGTATGCTTGTTTGTTTGCGATAGAGTACCCGGAGTGCGCCGCTTGCTACTTCGAATCGCTAGGTTTTGCGGATCATCAGCAAGGCAAGTAACACTTTGATCATACCTCCTACTACCCAGTTTTATTGCATTAGATCAATCCTCACACATTGCATGATTAGGATCTAATTAAATTGTGGGTTTTGGGAAGTAGATGAGGTAGTACCTATTACCTGTGTTATTATCAAACCCTTGGGAGTTACTTCTATGTTTGCTTCTATTGCCATGCTATGCTAGTAGACGTGGATTGGGTGAGTGTATCCATGACAGTTGGGAGATTGTTAAATTAATGGTTTATCTAAGGTGGCAACTTAAACACACATCTGGGTGGATTGAGGCACCTGGGTATTCCAGCGATTGCCTGTTCTTCTTTTGGACCACCACCCAGGCTCAAAGGGATCATGAGATTATTCATACTAGAAACTTCCATGTGCAGCCACAAGCTACTATGGGCTCTAGCATAGTTGATTAAGTTGTGCGAACTCTTACAATGGTAGACTAGCAGATGTAGGGGAAAGTAGGTGTAACGGTCTACCCGACCGTAAGGTGCTAGCGCTTCTGAAAGACTATGTCTCGGTCATCCGTTTCTCAAACACCATGAAGTGCGAGAATCCCAACGGAGGAGATCGAGTCTTGTGGGGAAAAGTGCGCAAACCTCTGCAGAGTGTATGAACTAATCATGGTTAGCCGTGTCCCCGGTTATGGACATCTTGAGTATCTAGTACTTGAATTATGATGTGAATCTCATCATGTTCCTCTAATTAATTTGTTGGATTTTTAATGATGATGTTTAATTGGGATTGAGAGGGTGTCTACACTCTCAATGTTTAACAACCACCATGATAGTTAAATAAAATTTATTCCTTTGCAGTAGGGAAAATTGGCTTTACGCAAAACTGTAACCATAGAGCTTTCCACCAGCCAAATATGCATGTAGTATAGCCTTATTCTTTCATTGCTCTCTATGTGTTACATTGCCAGCATATTCCATGTGCTGACCCGTTTCGGGCTGCAACGTTCATGTTGCAGACTTTTCAGACGACGAGTAAGGTGCTTTTAGGTCGTGGTTCTATACTCAGTGATGCCGTTGGAGTTGATGGACTCACTTATCTTCTAAGCCTTCTGCTGTTATCGTTATCAGATGGCCTTATGCCATATTTATTGTAATAAGTTCTCTTTTGAGACACTCGATGTAATAAGTGTGTGATTGCTACTCTGTTATAAATCCTTCAAGTATTGTGTGGTGTCAGCATTACTTATCCAGGGATGACACCGGAGCACAGAGATTGGACCATTTGAGGTCTGGTCGCTACAAGATGGTATCAGAGCACACGCTGACTGTAGGACACGACCACTAAGCTAAAGCCCTAGATCACTACCCACTCTTCTCATTCCGACTTCTCATCTTTTCTACTCTTTTAGGATGGCAGATGCAAGGAACAAGTTCATGCAACCAGATGAAGATACACCCTTTGGATGTCACTTGAAGGAAGTCACTAGATACCTGAACATCGGAGTACCAAGCTTCACTGGAACCTACAACGCCACTTTACCTGAAGAGGAGCGCTCGATGATACAAGTTCAAGTTCCAGGAAGGACGTTCATGCCAGTCACCAAGCCCATAGAGTTTTCCTTTGATACACCAACCTGGAGTCTAGGAAAGAGCATGGAAGCTCACATCACCATGGGACGTATTGGAGAAGTTTACCGCAATGATCTCAAGGATACTATCTACCAGATTTGTGGGTGCAGAGATGAGCAATGGGAGATGATCAACACCAAGAAGGATAGATCAATCGCAGCTTTCATCCAGGAGTTAAACCAGCACATTTGACGACAGGAGAACCAGATGTGCACAGATATGATAGATCTGTAGAAGGCAAGGACAAGAATCACGGAACTGGAGGAAGAACTCAAGGCTACACGTGAAGATTATGAAGAGGAAATCGAAGTACTAGTGGAGAAGAATGACGACCTAATCAAGAAGATCGGAATATTTATGGGAGGCCCTACACTAGTAGAAGAAGACGAAGAACCCAAGGAGATTCGCCTAGAAGACTACATCATCATCGACGACACCGACTCAAATCCAGATGATAGCGATGATGACTATGTTGATGAAGCTGGAACAGATATCATGGAGTTTGCAACCGAAGAATATTTCTAGTAGACCACCCCAATAGTAGTAGTAGTCCACCATGTAAATATAGTAGTCCGAGCACTTTTGCGATAGTTAGACCGATGGTATGCCCTTGTTTGATTGAATGAAGTGAATTGTTTGCTTTGGCCTCATGTGCATATGGGTAGTGTTTTCTCTTTAGACCCCCTCTCTATTCTTAAATCTCATCTTTTCTGAACCCCTCAGATGCCTCCGAGACGTGACCCCGGATTTACCTTCCCATCGGAGCTCACTTAGTTGATCCAGCAGCTGAATACGTTGATGCAGTTGCCAGTCCAGAATCAGAATCAAGGGAACAACAACAACCCACCATCACCACGACCTGATGATCACTTAGCCCGTTTTCTTAGGCTGAATCCGCCGGTGTTTTCTAGTAGCACCAAGCCTATAGTAGCAGATGATTCTCTCTGCAAGACAGCAAGGTAGTTGACCACAGCAGGATGCACGGATGCGAAAAAGGTGAAGTTTGCCGCACATCAGCTTGACGGACCCGCAGCATCATGGTGGGAGGATTTCACAGTCCCTTTCCCTATCGACACTGTCACATGGGACCAGTTCTACCAGGCTTTCCGTACTGCCCATGTTTTAGCATGAGCCATGGCCGTGAAGAAGCGAGAGTTTCGCAACTTGCGCCAAGGAGGACGGACTGTTGGCCAGCATGTGGAGGACTTTAGTAAGCTAGCACGTTATGCCCCAAATGACGTTGCTACGGATGCAGCTAAGCAGGAGAAGTTTCTAGAAGGACTGAATGATGAGTTGAGCATGCAGTTGATGGTAGCAACCTTCAACAACTACCAGGAGTTGGTAGATCGTGCTCTTATGATTGAAGGGAAGCAGCAGCAAATTGAGAACCGCAAGAGGAAGTATGGACAAGGGAAGTACAATTCTGGAGCTCAGCAGAAGCCATGTTTTACCCCTAGACCGGGAGGACATTTTCAGCATACTCATGGAGGAGGTAGCTCGCACAATCATAATGGCCCCAAGAATGGTAATGGGAATGGAGGAAGCAACGGCTAGAACCGTACCAACCCATCAACCGTAGCCAAAAGCGACCTGAGCCAAGTCACATGCTTTAAGTGCCAGAAGACCGGACATTATGCCAATGAATGTCCTGAATCCCAGAATGGAAATGGCAATGGAAGCTCTGGGAAGAAGCCAAACCCTTTCAATAGGGGACAGGTGAACCATGTTAACGTGGAGGAGGTTGAAGAGCAGCCGGAAGCAGTAATCGGTAAGTTTTTGGTTAAGACATTTACTGCAATCGTTCTTTTTGATACTGGTGCATCGCATTCATACATATCACGGGGATTTGTGGATAAGTATAACCTGCCCACTAAGGTTCCTAGAACACCTATGTTAGTAAGCTCACCAGGAGTGGAGTATATGGCCAGTAAGGGATGTTTTCAAGTGCCATTGAGTATAGGTAGGCATGTGTTTCCCTCGGATTTAATCATTTTGGAATCACAAGGTTTGGATGTAATTCTGGGTATGGATTGGCTGTCAATGTATGGAGGAAACATCGATTACGCCAGTATGTCAATTTTGCTTACCACCCCAGAAGGAAGAAGTATCAAGCATGTATCCCAACATGTGCCTAAAAGGACTCAAGTAAATTCGTTAACAGGAGTTGTGCAGGAGGAAGTACCAGTAGTGAAGGATTTCCCTGATGTATTTCCAGAGGAGTTGTCAGGCATGCCACCGGATAGAGACATTGAGTTTTTCATTGAGCTTTTGCTAGGCACAGGACCAATATCTAAGAGACCATATAGGATGCCCGCAAAGGATTTGGAGGAGATTAAGAAGCAGATTAAGGAGTTACTGGATAAAGGATATATTCGCCCAAGTTCTTCGCCTTGGGGATCACCAGTACTTGTAGTGGAGAAAAAGGATGGATCATTAAGGATGGTTGTTGATTATCGAGGATTGAATGAAGTAACAATCAAGAACAAGTACCCACTACCATTGATCAATTATCTGTTTGATCGATTGCAAGGAGCTAAGGTATTTTTCAAGATCGATCTGCGATCAGGATACCATCAGTTGAAGATTCGAGAACAGGATATACCTAAGACAACTTTTACCACCAGGTATGGGCTGTACGAGTACACCGTTATGTCATTTGGCCTGACTAATGCTCTGGCATATTTTATGAACATGATGAACAAAGTGTTTATGGAGTTTTTGGATAAGTTCGTCGTAGTGTTCATTGATGATATTCTGGTTTACTCGAAGAATGAAGAGGAGCATAAGGAGCATTTGCGTTTGGTACTTGGGAAGCTCAGAGAACATCAGTTATATGCCAAGTTTAGCAAATGTGAATTTTGGTTGAAGGAAGTTGGATTCCTAGGACATGTTATATCCGGAGAAGGTATAGCAGTAGACCCCACCAAGGTTGACACGGTGACAAGTTGGGAAGCGCCAACAACAGTTGGAGAGATCCGGAGTTTTCTTGGACCCGCAGGATACTACCGGAGATTCATTGAAAATTTCTCGAAGATTGCGAAGCCTATGACGGAGTTGTTAAACAAGGATACCAAGTTCAAATGGACCGAGGAATGTGAGGCTAGTTTCTAGGAGTTGAAGAAACATTTGGTTACATCACCAGTGTTGATTTTGCCGGATCAGAACAAAGATTATGAGGTGTATTGCGACGCTTCACATCGAGGACTTGGAGCAGTGCTTATGCAGGAAGGAAGAGTTGTTTCATATGCCTCACGACAGCTTAAGCCGCATGAGTTAATTTATGCCACGCATGATTTGGAGTTAGCAGCCGTAGTGCATGCATTGAAAACTTAGAGACACTTTCTCATTGGAAACCATTATGAAGTGTACACGGATCACAAGAGTTTGAAGTACATTTTCACACAGAAGGAGTTGAATCTCAGGCAAAGGAGATGGTCGGAGCTCATCAAGGATTATGATATGAGATTGCATTATCACCCTGGAAAGGCTAACGTAGTAGCCGATGCGCTGAGCCATAAAAGTCATGTAAACACCTTAATGATGGGAGAATTACCAAGGGAGTTAGCCGAAAATCTTCATGAGCTATGTTTGGAGATAGTTTCGAGAGGCTATGTAGCAGCATTGGAGATTCAGTCTACCTTGATGGATAAGATCAGAGAAGCCCAGAAGACTGACAAGGAGATTGCTTCTATTAAGGAGAAAATGAACAAAGGAAAAGCTAAAGGATTTCGTGAGGATGAGCACGATATCTTATGGTTTGAAGACCGTGTTTATGTGCCCAATGACCCAGAGATCAGGAAGTTAATTCTCCAGGAGGCCCATGATTCACCATACTCGATTCACCTAGGAAATACCAAGATGTATTTGGATTTGAAGGATACTGATGAGGACATGACTACCTTGGATATGACCAAAAATATTGCATATATGCATATTTGTCAGGTGATTTCTAGTGCAAACTATTCAATAATCTATTTATGTTATCCAGAACAAAAATACTTCACACACTTTTGTGTTTTGTCTAATTGCAGGTGTATGGGACATTTGTACAATCCACATATGAAGATAAGGAAGAAAGAGATGTTTATTTGCTGTCCAAAAAGTTCTCTCACGTCACTTTTGGCCCAAGAGAAGATAGATTCCAAGTCTCTCACGTTCTGGATTCAGATTCGGACTGCACAGACACACCTGACTCAAAACGCACACAAGTTTTTCATACGGACTCCGAATTGGGTGATTCTTTTTTTGTTGGAAACTAGATTTCGTGCACTTTCCAACCCAATTGGAATCACCTTCAAATTCGTCCGGAGCGTTGAGTTGTGGACGAAACAATCTGGTGCTGCAGCAGAATCCGAGTCAAACTACAAGTCCAAAGGTGTTACATCACCTCCACTTGGGCCCATTGGCCTTGTACGACCTAGATTTAGTTTTAGGCTGCCTTGGGACGTCCTCCCACCTCCTTGGCCGCCACCCCTTGCTCCTATATAAGTAGATCCATCTAGTAGCTTTTCCTTGGGATTTGTTTAGTTAAAAGTTAGCCATTGCAACTTCATGTGCTTCGTTTGTGTCCAACGACCAGACCAAGACCACTTTTCGGATCCCCACCATTATCAATACTTCATACATATTCGCGATATTCAGATTGCTTTTATCATATTCTTGCTTGTTCTTCGATTGCTTGCAGGAATAGACCTTCGTGGTCAGGTTGATCGTGCTCCGGCGTGGTCAATAACCTCTCGGAGTTGGTTTAGCGATTGCTAAGGCACAACGTCGTTGCACGTTTGTAGTCGGATCGTCAAAGTCGTCTCCACCAAATCGATAGTTATCATCTCATCGAAAGATCGGGACACCCCGCCTCTATCAAGGATGATGAGGACATGACTACCTTGGATATGACCAAAAATATTGCATATATGCATATTTGTCAGGTGATTTCTAGTGCAAACTATTCAATAATCTATTTATGTTATCCAGAACAAAAATACTTCACACACTTTTGTGTTTTGTCTAATTGCAGGTGTATGGGACATTTGTACAATCCACATATGAAGATAAGGAAGAAAGAGATGTTTATTTGCTGTCCAAAAAGTTCACTTTTGGCCCAAGAGAAGATAGATTCCAAGTCTCTCACGTTCTGGATTCAGATTCGGACTGCACAGACACACCTGACTCAAAACGCACACAAGTTTTTCATACGGACTCCGAATTGGGTGATTCTTTTTTTGTTGGAAACTAGATTTCGTGAACTTTCCAACCCAATTGGAATCACCTTCAAATTCGTCTGGAGCGTTGAGTTGTGGACGAAACAATCTGATGCTGCAGCAGAATCCGAGTCAAACTACAAGTCCAAAGGTGTTACATCACCTCCACTTGGGCCCATTGGCCTTGTACGACCTAGATTTAGTTTTAGGCTGCCTTGGGACGTCCTCCCACCTCCTTGGCCGCCACCCCTTGCTCCTATATAAGTAGATCCATCTAGTAGCTTTTCCTTGGGATTTGTTTAGTTAAAAGTTAGCCATTGCAACTTCGTGTACTTCGTTTGTGTCCAACGACCAGACCAAGACCGCTTCCGGATCCCCATCATTATCAATACTTCATATATATTCGCAATATTCAGATTGCTTTTATCATATTCTTGCTTGTTCTTCGATTGCTTGCAGGAATAGACCTTCGTGGTCAGGTTGATTGTGCTCCAGCGTGGTCAATAACCTCTCGGAGTTGGTTTAGCGATTGCTAAGGCGCAACGTCGTGCACGTTTGTAGTCGGATCGTCAAAGTCATCCTCACCAAATCGATAGTTATCATCTCATCGAAAGATCGGGACCCTCGCCTCTATCAAGTGGTATCAGTTTTCAGGTTGCTCGGTGAGAATTTCCAGTTTTTTCTAGATTAGATTTATTTTCTTACCTATTGTCCAAGAAAAAGCCACAAAACAAAAGTTAGATCTATTCATCATTTGTCCTAGCCAGACTGAGTCTTTGCAATTTTCTTTTCATTGTTTGCATTATTGAATTATCGGTTGCATCGCCGTGTTGAGTTGCTGGTCTTAGTGTCTACTTCCTCTAGAGTTTCGAGTTCTGTTCACATTAGTCACGCAGCCGCTGCATCATTATCCCATCTGCTGTCCACCATCCCATCCACCAATTTCCACCATGTGCTACGCACTGTTTATTGTCATAATCATAGTTGAGGTCACTCACATCTTCGCCTGATCGAATCTGCATCTTATCTAGTTTGTCTTGGAAAGAGGGAGAAAAGGAAGATAAAGAAAAAAAAAGAGAAAAAAGAAAGAAAAAAAGAAAAAGAGGGAGAAGAAAAAGAAAAAAAAGGCGTGAGAAAAAAAAGAGAGAAGAAAAAAAAAATTGGATCTATCTAGAATCAATCTCGTACCTGAATTTGGATTAGAATCTGTTTTGCGCACTGTTCAGTAAAACAGGTGTATCTTCCTCATACGAAGTCAGTTTTGGCTCCGTGAGTACTCAAATTGAAGATAGCGACGAGCCGCATCTAAATAGTTGCAGAAGCTAGTTCAATATTTGACACCTCAAAATCGGCTTCTAAATAGGTGTTTTTGCCCTCCGAAGTTCGTGAACACAACTTGTTCCAATTTTTCAGGCCAGTTTTAGAATTCTTTGACTCCTCATATCAACTCGGAATTGAGTGATTCTTTTTGCATTGGAAAGCTTGAGTTAGTAGCATTCTTTGAAAGAATTTATCAGAAAATTGTCTCAAACTTTTCAAGAGGAAAGTTGGAGAGAGAGTTGTTGTATATCCTGCTTGGCAGTTGTTTTTCATCATTATCTCCACTGCCGTTGTGATCTTCACTTATATCTTGCTGTCAAGAGCTACTTAGTATCCTTCATTGATGCTAGTTGTGCAACACCGTGACCTCATTAGTGTTCTAGGATCGCGTCTCTAGTCCGGTCTAGCCTAGGACCAGCACAGTACCGTCGTTGAGCGTTTATTCAACATTGCATCTTTGAATTGATTATTGCTAATCTTTTGCTACCATATATAGCCAACCCAGCTCCACATATTTCTACACCGTGTATACGTACGCTCCCCTGGCAATCGCTTTACTCAATATTCGGAGTTACTTGACACCGCTGGTTGCCGATCACCGCCTGCTGCATGGTAAGAAATTGTAAGACATTGATATTTGCTTTACTGTGAGCGTTTTACCACCACATCCTAGTAGTTATAGGAACATTATTTTTGGGTTTTGTTTCTTGTTCTACTAATCATGACAGGATCCAGAATCAATTCATGGGCTTCGTCGATCGCGGGAGACGTGCCACCACCTTTGCAAATACCACAACCGTCACGAGAGGTGCACAAACATCCAAATGCACATGATCAGGTTAATGTATCTATACCACCATTTAATGGCCGTTTTAAACCTGCTTTATATATTGAATGGGAGTTCGACATAAAAAATATATTTGCTTTCCATAATTTCGATGAACATAAAAAGGTTAAGGTTGCAGTTGGTTCTTTCACTGGTTATGCTTTGGTTTGGTGGAGTGAATATTTTCGGTTACACCCTGATTATATACCTACTACTTGGGATGATTTGAAACTTGCCATGCGACATACTTTCGTCCCTGCTTATTATACTCGTGACATGATTAAGAAGTTGCAACACTTAAAACAAGGTAGTGAAACTGTAACAAAATATTATGATGATTTACAAACTACCTTGTTGCATTCCTCTTTAGAAGAAAGTGAAGATGATTTTATGGATAGATTTTGGGGAGGATTAAACCGTGATATTCAAGAGATACTAATTCATGAAGAGTGTTATCCTATGGACCATTTGTTTCATCTTGCTTGCAAAGCTGAACAGGAAATAAAACGACGTGTTGGCCACGAGGAGAACAAGCACACGGTGCACATTCCAAGAGTTGATATGATTGTTCCTTCAACTACTAGGCATACTATGACAACCACATCTGTTGTTGTGAAGACTACATCACCTCCACCATGTGACACATCGCCCCCGAGAGTGGCTACATCATTTGAGTTGATCATAAGAGGTAATGACAAAGGTACTGATCTTCCATCTCTACATGAGAATGATGAATGCCTTGTCAATTTGAATGCACCATCTGATGAGCTACCCACTACTTTGATCACACCACCTATTTTAGAGGACTACGTTGATAATTTGACTTTGCCATGTGATCAAACAACTGAAATACCAACAATTTTGAGTGCACCAATTGAATTAACTATTGATGCAAAAGAACCAATGTTTAATCATTTTGATATGACCTCTAATCTTGGTGATGATTCTGTGTTGAATGACTTATTGCATGTTTGCTTATTTAAGCATGTTGTAGCATGTAAATTTGATGCAAGTAAGGTTTATTCACCAATGTTGGGATGGTTTAATGATGAACATTGTCAATCTTTTGAAATGAATAAGAGCTTCACTTATATGTGCAAACTGAGTTGCAATATTTTCATGCCTTCTACTTCTTGTGCTAATTTTTTGGCTTTGGATTTTATGAACTATGCAAGTTACTCATCTATTCATGTGTCATATATGCAAAAATCAAGGGAAGTAAAAATGGATGACATATACATATACAACATGTACACCTTGTCTCTTTTGTTAGCCACATTTCAGATTAAGCAACGCCGAGGACGGCTTTATTTTCAAGAAGGGGAGGATGATGAGGACATGACTACCTTGGATATGACCAAAAATATTGCATATATGCATATTTGTCAGGTGATTTCTAGTGCAAACTATTCAATAATCTATTTATGTTATCCAGAACAAAAATACTTCACACACTTTTGTGTTTTGTCTAATTGCAGGTGTATGGGACATTTGTACAATCCACATATGAAGATAAGGAAGAAAGAGATGTTTATTTGCTGTCCAAAAAGTTCACTTTTGGCCCAAGAGAAGATAGATTCCAAGTCTCTCACGTTCTGGATTCAGATTCGGACTGCACAGACACACCTGACTCAAAACGCACACAAGTTTTTCATACGGACTCCGAATTGGGTGATTCTTTTTTTGTTGGAAACTAGATTTCGTGAACTTTCCAACCCAATTGGAATCACCTTCAAATTCGTCCGGAGCGTTGAGTTGTGGACGAAACAATCTGATGCTGCAGCAGAATCCGAGTCAAACTACAAGTCCAAAGGTGTTACATCACCTCCACTTGGGCCCATTGGCCTTGTACGACCTAGATTTAGTTTTAGGCTGCCTTGGGACGTCCTCCCACCTCCTTGGCCGCCACCCCTTGCTCCTATATAAGTAGATCCATCTAGTAGCTTTTCCTTGGGATTTGTTTAGTTAAAAGTTAGCCATTGCAACTTCGTGTACTTCGTTTGTGTCCAACGACCAGACCAAGACCACTTCCGGATCCCCACCATTATCAATACCTCATATATATTTGCAATATTCAGATTGCTTTATCATATTTTTGCTCGTTCTTCGATTGCTTGCAGGAATAGACCTTCGTGGTCAGGCTGACCGTGCTTTCGGCATCGTCAGTAACCTCAGGAGATTGGTTTAGCGATTGCTAAGGCGCAACGTCGTGCACGTTTGTAGTCGGATCGTCAAAGTCGTCTCCACCAAATCGATAGTTATCATCTCATCGAAAGATCGGGACACCCCCGCCTCTATCACATCCAAATGCACATGATCAGGTTAATGTATCTATACCACCATTTAATGGCCGTTTTAAACCTGCTTTATATATTGAATGGGAGTTCGACATAAAAAATATATTTGCTTCCCATAATTTCAATGAACATAAAAAGGTTAAGGTTACGGTTGGTTCTTTCACTGGTTATGCTTTGGTTTGGTGGAGTGAATATTGTAGGTTACACCCTGATTATATACCTACTACTTGGGATGATTTGAAACTTGCCATGCGACATACTTTCGTCCCTGCTTATTATACTCGTGACATGATTAAGAAGTTGCAACACTTAAAACAAGGTAGTGAAACTGTAACAAAATATTATGATGATTTACAAACTACCTTGTTGCATTCCTCTTTAGAAGAAAGTGAAGATGATTTTATGGATAGATTTTGGGGAGGATTAAACCGTGATATTCAAGAGATACTAATTCATGAAGAGTGTTATCCTATGGACCATTTGTTTCATCTTGCTTGCAAAGCTGAACAGGAAATAAAACGACGTGTTGGCCACGAGGAGAACAAGCGCACGGTGCACATTCCAAGAGTTGATATGATTGTTCCTTCAACTACTAGGCATACTATGACAACCACATCCGTTGTTGTCAGGACTACATCACCTCCACCATGTGACACATCGCCCTCGAGAGTGGCTACATCATCTGAGTTGATCATAAGAGGTAATGACAAAGGTACTGATCTTCCATCTCTACATGAGAATGATGAATGCCTTGTCAATTTGAATGCACCATCTGATGAGCTACCCACTACTTTGATCACAGCACCTATTTTAGAGGACTACGTTGATAATTTGACTTTGCCATGTGATCAAACAACTGAAATACCAACAATTTTGAGTGCACCCATTGAATTAACTATTGATGCAAAAGAACCAATGTTTAATCATTTTGATATGACCTCTAATCTTGGTGATGATTCTGTGTTGAATGACTTATTGCATGTTTGCTTATTTAAGCATGCTGTAGCATGTAAATTTGATGCAAGTAAGGTTTATTCACCAATGTTGGGATGGTTTAATGATGAACATTGTCAATCTTTTGAAATGAATAAGAGCTTCACTTATATGTGCAAACTGAGTTGCAATATTTTCATGCCTTCTACTTCTTGTGCTAATTTTTTGGCTTTAGATTTTATGAACTATGCAAGTTACTCATCTATTCATGTGTCATATATGCAAAAATCAAGGGAAGTAAAAATGGATGACATATACATATACAACATGTACATCTTGTCTCTTTTGTTAGCCACATTTCAGATTAAGCAACGCCGAGGACGGCTTTATTTTAAAGAAGGGGAGGATGATGAGGACATGACTACCTTGGATATGACCAAAAATATTGCATATATGCATATTTGTCAGGTGATTTCTAGTGCAAACTATTCAATAATCTATTTATGTTATCCAGAACAAAAATACTTCACACACTTTTGTGTTTTGTCTAATTGCAGGTGTATGGGACATTTGTACAATCCACATATGAAGATAAGGAAGAAAGAGATGTTTATTTGCTGTCCAAAAAGTTCACTTTTGGCCCAAGAGAAGATAGATTCCAAGTCTCTCACGTTCTGGATTCAGATTCGGACTGCACAGACACACCTGACTCAAAACGCACACAAGTTTTTCATACGGACTCCGAATTGGGTGATTCTTTTTTTGTTGGAAACTAGATTTCGTGAACTTTCCAACCCAATTGGAATCACCTTCAAATTCGTCCGGAGCGTTGAGTTGTGGACGAAACAATCTGATGCTGCAGCAGAATCCGAGTCAAACTACAAGTCCAAAGGTGTTACATCACCTCCACTTGGGCCCATTGGCCTTGTACGACCTAGATTTAGTTTTAGGCTGCCTTGGGACGTCCTCCCACCTCCTTGGCCGCCACCCCTTGCTCCTATATAAGTAGATCCATCTAGTAGCTTTTCCTTGGGATTTGTTTAGTTAAAAGTTAGCCATTGCAACTTCGTGTACTTCGTTTGTGTCCAACGACCAAACCAAGACCGCTTCCGGATCCCCATCATTATCAATACTTCATATATATTCGCAATATTCAGATTGCTTTTATCATATTCTTGCTTGTTCTTCGATTGCTTGCAGGAATAGACCTTTGTGGTCAGGTTGATTGTGCTCCAACGTGGTCAATAACCTCTCGGAGTTGGTTTAGCGATTGCTAAGGCGCAACGTCGTGCACGTTTGTAGTCGGATCGTCAAAGTCATCCTCACCAAATCGATAGTTATCATCTCATCGAAAGATCAGGGCCCTCGCCTCTATCAAGTGCTAGATGATGAGGACATGACTACCTTGGATATGACCAAAAATATTGCATATATGCATATTTGTCAGGTGATTTCTAGTGCAAACTATTCAATAATCTATTTATGTTATCCAGAACAAAAATACTTCACACACTTTTGTGTTTTGTCTAATTGCAGGTGTATGGGACATTTGTACAATCCACATATGAAGATAAGGAAGAAAGAGATGTTTATTTGCTGTCCAAAAAGTTCTCTCACGTCACTTTTGGCCCAAGAGAAGATAGATTCCAAGTCTCTCACGTTCTGGATTCAGATTTGGACTGCACAGACACACCTGACTCAAAACGCACACAAGTTTTTCATACGGACTCCGAATTGGGTGATTCTTTTTTTGTTGGAAACTAGATTTCGTGCACTTTCCAACCCAATTGGAATCACCTTCAAATTCGTCCGGAGCGTTGAGTTGTGGATGAAACAATCTGATGCTGCAGCAGAATCCGAGTCAAACTACAAGTCCAAAGGTGTTACATCACCTCCACTTGGGCCCATTGGCCTTGTACGACCTAGATTTAGTTTTAGGCTACCTTGGGACGTCCTCCCACCTCCTTGGCCGCCACCCCTTGCTCCTATATAAGTAGATCCATCTAGTAGCTTTTCCTTGGGATTTGTTTAGTTAAAAGTTAGCCATTGCAACTTCGTGTACTTCGTTTGTGTCCAACGACCAGACCAAGACCGCTTCCGGATCCCCATCATTATCAATACTTCATATATATTCGCAATATTCAGATTGCTTTTATCATATTCTTGCTTGTTTTTCGATTGCTTGCAGGAATAGACCTTCGTGGTCAGGTTGATTGTGCTCCAGCGTGGTCAATAACCTCTCGGAGTTGGTTTAGCGATTGCTAAGGCGCAACGTCGTGCACGTTTGTAGTCGGATCGTCAAAGTCATCCTCACCAAATCGATAGTTATCATCTCATCGAAATATCGGGACCCTCGCCTCTATCAAGTGCTAGATGATGAGGACATGACTACCTTGGATATGACCAAAAATATTGCATATATGCATATTTGTCAGGTGATTTCTAGTGCAAACTATTCAATAATCTATTTATGTTATCCAGAACAAAAATACTTCACACACTTTTGTGTTTTGTCTAATTGCAGGTGTATGGGACATTTGTACAATCCACATATGAAGATAAGGAAGAAAGAGATGTTTATTTGCTGTCCAAAAAGTTCTCTCACGTCACTTTTGGCCCAAGAGAAGATAGATTCCAAGTCTCTCACGTTCTGGATTCAGATTCGGACTGCACAGACACACCTGACTCAAAACGCACACAAGTTTTTCATACGGACTCCGAATTGGGTGATTCTTTTTTTGTTGGAAACTAGATTTCGTGCACTTTCCAACCCAATTGGAATCACCTTCAAATTCGTCCGGAGCGTTGAGTTGTGGACGAAACAATATGATGCTGCAGCAGAATCCGAGTCAAACTACAAGTCCAAAGGTGTTACATCACCTCCACTTGGGCCCATTGGCCTTGTACGACCTAGATTTAGTTTTAGGCTGCCTTGGGACGTCCTCCCACCTCCTTGGCCACCATCCCTTGCTCCTATATAAGTAGATCCATCTAGTAGCTTTTCCTTGGGATTTGTTTAGTTAAAAGTTAGCCATTGCAACTTCGTGTACTTCGTTTGTGTCCAACGACCAGACCAAGACCGCTTCCGGATCCCCATCATTATCAACACTTCATATATATTCGCAATATTCAGATTGCTTTTATCATATTCTTGCTTGTTCTTCGATTGCTTGCAGGAATAGACCTTCGTGGTCAGGTTGATTGTGCTCCAGCGTGGTCAATAACCACTCGGAGTTGGTTTAGCGATTGCTAAGGCGCAACGTCATGCACGTTTGTAGTCGGATCGTCAAAGTCATCCTCACCAAATCGATAGTTATCATCTCATCGAAATATCGGGACCCTCGCCTCTATCAGATACTTTCTGGTGGACCGGAATGAAGAAGGATATTGCGGAGTATGTAAGAGTTTGTGATGTATGTCAGAGAGTAAAGGCAGAGCATCAGAAGCCAGCAGGATTGCTACAGCCATTGCCAATACCCGAATGGAAGTGGGATAAGTTAGGCATGGATTTTATCACAGGATTGCCCATAACTCGTTTAGGCTATGACTCGATTTGGGTTGTAGTCGATCGTTTGACAAAGGTAGCTCATTTCATCCCAGTGAAGACTACCTACACTAGTGCCAAGTTGGCAAAGATATACATGACCAGGATCGTATGTCTACACGGAGTTCCAAGGAGCATTGTATCAGATAGAGGAACCCATTTTAGCTCAAAGTTCTGGAATCAGTTGCATGAAACTTTGGGTACCAGGCTAGAGTTCAGTACAGCTTTCCATCCACAGACAGATGGACAGACCGAGAGAGTCAATCAGATTTTGGAGGATATGCTGAGAGCTTGTGCGCTAGATTATGGATCTAGTCGGGACGAGAATTTGCCATACGCAGAGTTCTCTTACAACAACAGTTATCAATCCAGTTTGAAGATGGCCCCTTTCGAAGCCTTGTACGGAAGGAGGTGCAGGACCCCATTATCGTGGGATGAAGTTGGAGACCGCCAGTTGTTTGGACCGGATCTGATTAAGGAGTCTGAACAGAAGGTGAAATTGATTCGCGATAGGCTCAAGGTAGCCCAGTCCAGGCAGAAGACCTACGAAGATTCTAAACGCAAGGAGACAGTTTACAAAGTTGGAGACCGAGTTTATCTTCGAGTATCTCCACTTCGAGGAGTTAAGCGCTTTGGAGTTAAGGGAAAGTTAGCGCCACGTTTTGTAGGACCATACATGGTTTTGGAGCATATGGGAGAAGTAGCCTATAAGTTGGAATTGCCCGAAGGATTGTCAGGAGTTCACGATGTATTCCTTGTTTCCTAGTTGAAGAAGTGCCACGCGGAGATGGCTGATATACCGCTGAGAGACACAATGCTGTTGGAAGCGATTCAGTTGGACAGTGATTTGACCTATGAGGAGAAACCAGTCAAGATTATTGAGTATGCTAGCCGAGTCACCCGCAACAAGGTTATCAAGTTTTGCAAAGTTCAGTGGAGCCAGCACACGGAGGATGAAGCCACCTGGGAGCGAGAGGAAGATCTGCTGAAGGACCACCCTCGCCTATTTTCTAGCCAACCCGAATCTCGAGGGCAAGATTCATCTTAAGGGGGGTAGGTTTGTAACATCCCAAATTTTCAATTTGGAATGTTATACATTAGATCATCATTGCATATCATATTTATTTGCATTTTGGTTGATCCTAGAAATTCTACGCAACTCAAGGACCCTCAGAGAGAGTTGGGGATTTCGTTATTTTCATATTTGAGTTTTCTCAAATTTTGAAAATAGGATCATTTGATTTTATTTATTTTATCTTCAATTATTTCTATTATCAAAATATGAGAGAGGGGATAAAATGACATTCCCAAAATAAAGAAATATTGAGGATTTAATAATAAAATCAAATACGATTTTATTTTGGATTTATTTGCTATTTTATTTAAATTTAGGAAAATGCGCGTTTTTCAAAATTGCATTTAGGCCCCAAATAAATGTTCATGCTGTGCGGCTTAATTGTAGAAGGTGGGAAAATTTTATTTCGGGATTTTTGGAGTTAGTTTAGTATTCCTTTTGTTTGTTTTTCTGCGCGTAATAATTAAAAAAAAGAGTGAACCGAATACGGGGCCCGAATTAGCCCAAGCCGCCGCCGCCCTAACCCTAAGCCGCGCCCGAGCCCAGCCGCCGCCGCCGCCGGAGCCCCGCCACCACCGACGAGGTCGATCCCGCCGCCGCCACCGTTTTTTTAGAAAAACCGTTCGGTTTTTTCGTTGGTTTTTTGGATCCGTTTTTTTATAGATCGGTTTTTTCGGTTTAGTTAATTGGCGAGCGTTCACTCGCTCGTTCATTTTAACGAACGTGTTCATCGTTTAGATCCAGATAACAAACGTTCGTTCGTTAATCTGTTCATCGTTTTTCTTTTTCTCGGATTATCCGCGATTATTTTTTATCGCGATTTCTGATCCGATTTTCGTTTTAGTATAACTTTTCGCTCGTTTATTAGAATCAAGTGATTCAAGCTCCTGGAGTTTCGTCTCGAAACCCTCTTTCCGTTTAACCAACTCAAACAATTTTTTGCCTCTGTAAAATTTGACCTAGATCTAGAATAGTAAACGAAGCTTGTTTCTTTTGGCGTTTGTCTTTCGTTGCTTCGTTCGATTTGGTTCTTTTTGCCAACCGGAGTTCTTAAGTTGAACTTTCTGGTTAGATCTCTTTTTTGAGTTTTACCTGTACATTAGTTGAGTACTTATTGTATGCTTGTTTGTTTGTGATAGAGTACCCGGAGTGCGCCGCTTGCTACTTTGAATCGCTAGGTTTTGCAGATCATCAGCAAGGCAAGTAACACTTTGGTCATAGCTCCTACTACCCGGTTTTATTGCATTAGATCAATCCTCACACATTGCATGAATATGATCTAATTAAATTGTGGGTTTTGGGAAGTAGATGAGGTAGTACCTATTACCTGTGTTATTATCAAACCCTTGGGAGTTACTTCTACGTTTGCTTATATTGCCATGCTATGCTAGTAGACGTGGATTGGGTGAGTGTGTCTATGATAGATGTGAGATTGTTAAATTAATGGCTTATCTAAGGTGGCAACTTAAACACACATCTAGGTGGATTGAGGCACCTGGGTATTCCAGCGATTGCCTGTTTTTCTTTTGGACCGCCACCCAGGCTCAAAGGGATCATGAGATTATTCATACTAGAAACTTCCGTGTGCAGCCACAAGCTACTATGGGCTCTAGCATAGTTGATTAAGTTGTGCGAACTCTTACAGTGGTAGACTAGCAGATGTAGGGGAAAGTAGGTGTAACGGTCTACCCGATCGTAAGGTGCTAGCGCTTCTGAAAGACTATGTCTCGGTCATCTGTTTCTCAAACAACATGAAGTGTGAGAATCCCAATGGAGGAGATCGAGTCTTGTGGGGAAAAGTGCTCAAACCTCTGCAGAGTGTATAAACTAATCATGGTTAGCCGTGTCTCCGGTTATGGACATCTTGAGTATCTAGTACTTGGATTATCATGTGAATCTCATCATGTTACTCTAATTAATTTGTTGGGTTTTTAATGATCATGTTTAATTGGGATTGAGAGGGTGTCTACACTCTCAATGTTTAACAACCACCATGATAGTTAAATAAAATTTATTCCTTTGCAGTAGGGAAAAATTGGCTTTACGCAAAACTGTAACCATAGAGCTTTCCACCAGCCAAATATGCATGTAGTATAGCCTTATTCTTTCATCGCTCTCTATGTGTTACATTGCCAGCATATTCCATGTGCTGACCCGTTTCGGGCTGCAACGTTCATGTTGTAGACTTTTTAGACGACGAGTAAGGTGCTTTTAGGTCGTGCTTCTATACTCAGTGATGCCGTTGGAGTTGATGGACTCACTTATCTTCCAAGCCTTCCGCTGTTATCGTTATTAGATGGCCTTATGCCATATTTATTGTAATAAGTTCTCTTTTGAGACACTCGATGTAATAAGTGTGTGATTGCTACTCTGTTATGAATCCTTCAAGTACTATGTGGTGTCAGCATTACTGATCCAGGGTGTGACACCGGAGCACAGAGATTGGGCCGTTTGAGGTCTGGTCGCTACAGAAGCAGACTCCTCCTCTGAATCCATTTCCTTGCCAACAAACACACGAGCCTTGCCAGATGAGCTCTTCTTGTGTGATGAAGACTTTGAGGAAGACTTGGAAGAAGACTTTGAGTATTTCTTCTTCTTCTTCTGCTTGTCGTCAGAATCATATTCCTTGCTCTTCTTCTTATTGTTGTTCTCATTGTCCCGCTGCGGACACTCAGAGATCTAGTGACTAGGTTTCTTGCACTTGTGGCATGTTCTCTTCTTGTAGTCATGATCAGAAGCTTCATCATTCCTAGAGCTTGATCATGAAGTCTTTCTGAAGCCTTTCTTCTTGGTGAATTTTTTGGAACTTATTCACAAGCATAGCATGCTCCTTTCCAATGTCTTCAGGATCATCAGAACTGCAGTTAGATTCTTCTTCAGATGAGGAGACAACTTTGGCCTTCAAGGCCCGAGTTCGGCCATAGTTGGGACCATTTTCTCAGAAAGCTGAAACTCATGTGTGTTGAGCCTTTCAAGTATGTCAGACGGATCGAGTGTCTTGAAGTCAGGGCATTCTTGAATCATCAAGGCTAGGGTGTCAAATGAGATGTCAAGTGCTCTCAGGAGTGTCTTGACGATTTCATGCTTGGTGATGTCAGTAGCGCCGAGAGCTTGAAGCTCATTTGTGATGTCAGTAAGGCGATCAAACATGAGCTGAACATTCTCATTGTCGTTTCTCTTGAAGCGGTTGAAGAGGTTGCGAAGGACACTGGTCCTTTGATCTCTTTGGGTTGAGACGCCTTCGTTGACCTTGGAGAGCCAATCCCAGACTAGCTTAGATGTTTCTAGAGCACTCACACGGCCATACTGCCCATTGGTCAGATGACCACAGATGATGTTCTTGGCAGTGGAGTCCGGTTGAACGAACTTCTTGACATCAGCAGCGGTGACACCTTCACCAGCCTTGGGGACGCCATTCTTGACGACATACCAGAGGTCGACATCTATGGCTTCAAGATGCATGCGCATCTTATTCTTCCAGTAGGGATATTCAGTTCCATCGAAGACGGGGCACGCAGTGGAGACTTTGATTATCCCTGCAGTCGACATAGCTAAAACTCCAGGTGGTTAAACCGAATCACACAGAACAAGGGAGTACCTTGCTCTGATACCAATTGAGAGTGCTAGTGATCGACTAGAGGGGGGTGAATAGGCGATTTTTATGAAAGTCTTTGAAACATGGAAGTTTCGAAGACAAACGATAGAAATAAACCTATTACCATGCAGCGGAAGGTAGACTACAGTAGACAAGCCATAGTCAAGTATTCAATGAAGTGGAAGCACAAAGACTAATAGCAACTAGGCAGTATGGATCAGGATGGAAGATAGTATGAAGCCAATCAGAACAAGAAGTCACTTTGCGAAGACAAATGATAATGCAGACAGGCAATAACTTCACAAGGACCAACTGCAAATAAAGAGATGGGAAGGATAGAACCAGTAGCTCGTTGAAGACAATGATTTGTTGGACCAGTTCCAGTTGCTGTGACAACTGTACGTCTGGTTAGGGAGGCTGAGATTTAACTCAGAAGACCGCGTCTTCACCTGATTCCCCTTGAGCTAAGGACACCCAGTCCTTGCCCAATCACTCTGGTAAGTCTTCAAGGTAGACTTCCAAACCTTCATAGACTTTGTTCACCGGCAACCCACAATGACTCTTGGATGCTCAGAACGGGACGCCTAACCGGCTGGAGGATTCACAGTCCTCAAGTGTAATAAGTCTTCAGATCACACAGACAGGAAGACTTCAGTGATGCCTAACACTCTTTGGCTCTGGATGTTTAGGGCTTTGTCCTCGCAAGGATTTCTCTCTCAAAGGCTTCGAGGTGGGTTGCTCTCAAACGACAAAAGCCGTGCACTAACTCTGAGCAGTCAACCAATTTATGGTGTAGGGGGTGGGCTATTTATAGCCACTAGGCAACCCGACCTGATTTGTCCGAAATGACCCTGGGTCACTGAGGAACTGACACGTGTTCCAATGGTGAGATTAAAAACACACACGGAACTTTACTTGAGCTACAAGAAAAGCTGACTTATCCAGCTCTCGATAAGAGTTGCTCTCATTGTCTTCGCTCGAAGACATAGGATTTTGGTTAAGCATCACTTCTTTCATTCTGACTGGTTCACTTGGACCCCACTTAACAGTACGGTGGTTCCTATGACTCAACAAAGAAGAAAAGGAAACAACGAAACAACTCAGTCTTCGCGCTCCATACTCTTCACGCGATGTCTTCTCTTGTCATAGTCTTCAATGTGAATACATTCACATACCACCTTTGTCTTCAATGTCTTCATACATTTTTAGGGGTCATCTCCGATAGGTAAACCGAATCAATGAGGGACTACTACATGTGTTATCCTGCAATTCTCACAAACACATTAGTCCCTCAACCAGGTTTGTCGTCAATACTCCAAAACCAACTAGGGGTGGCACTAGATGCACTTACACATAGCAGTAGCGCATTTACACAATAACCGCTACTGCTAAGTTTACTAAAAAAAGTAGTCCCACCTTGCTTCGTGAAGAGAGTTTGTACCACCTTAAATATGTTGCTTCTCAAACTTTTACAAACACTTGGTCTTCATTGAACTCTATGTGTAGAATTTGTGGCCGCAATACGAGTGTTCACCAGTTCCTAAACTGGTGAGGACTTATATTGACAAATCAGATTGTACACAAAAAGATCATTGATGATCAATGTATTTCTGATGTCTATTTTTACATACTGACACATAGCAGTAGTGCGCTCTTTGTGAAAGGCGCTACTGCTAGGTCGTTTAGCAGTAGTGCCTTTTGCTTTAGCGCGCTACTGCTAACACATTCCATCTCCCCCACTCTTCGATCTATCCGATCCACTCACACTCACTCGATCTCCCCCTCAACCCCCCACGCCAGTCCTCCCCCGTCGCCCCTCCTCTGATCTGCACCGCCGCCACCTCCTCCTCCTCGCTGGACTCGATACCAGCCTCCTCCTCCGTCCTCCCTCTAGTCGCCGCTGGCCGGCCCCTCCTCGCTCCGCCTTCCTCCTCCATCCTCCTTCCACTCGCCGCCGGCTGGCCCCTCCTCGCTCCGTCCTACCCTCTTCTCCCTCCTCGAGTCGCCCCTCCTTCTCCCTCCTCCCTCCTCCATTCACAACCCCTCCTGCCTGCTACATTTTGATTTAGTTGGCTAGTTGATTTAGTTGATTTAGAACATTTTGATTTAGTATGTAGTTGATTTAGTTGATTTAGAACATCTTGATTTAGTTGATTTAGTAGGCTAGTTGATTTGGAACATTTTGATTTAGTTGATTTAGTATGCTAGTGGATTTAGCAGGCTAGTTGATTTAGTTGATTTAGTATGCACCATTTTATTGTTATTTTTTCTGTACATGGATAGGTAGATGCTTTTGTTTTTTTGTAATAAGTTATTTTTTGGCAAAATGTAGGTGCCAATTTAGTTAAATTTGCCACTTGTTTTTTTAATCAATTATCTTAGGCAATAGGGGCCAAATGAGATGAAATGTCTTGGTAGGTGGTACCCTTATTTGGTAGATATTTGTGAAAAGTTTTTTCGGCAATAGGTGCCACCGAAATGCTTTGTCCATAAAATTGCTTCTCGCGGAAGAACCAAAAATATCACATGCTACTGTTTTTCTTTCCTGTGAAGTGAATCGTTAATCCTTTGCTCATATTGCTTTAGGAAAATGGCGCCACCACCACCACTAGGTCGACTGTGCAAGTCAAGGTGCGCCAGCAGCCTTGCAACTGGCAAGCTGTTCGGCATCTACTTCCAGCTGAGTTTTCGTCATGCGGCGGGAAGAAAATAGATGAAATGTAACAACTATTTTATTTTTAGTGTTGGCATTACTGCATTGTGTCATTTTGCCTTTTTTACACAGATCATCCCATGTAATGTGAGGTTGAAATTCAACAAGCTGACATGAGACACCGTGACATTTGAGGCTCCTGGGGGCCGTACACTATGGAGGTCGAGAAAGGACGCAATATGTCGCAGATTGGAGGAGATGGATGGGCCCGTTTCCTTGCCCACATGCGTCTTACTAGTGGTGAGTTGATCAGCTTCTCCTTTAGAGCAAAAAGATCCAAGCTGGCTGTCATTTATCTCAACCTGGTGGAAGATGACGAAGATGATGAAGATGACGAAGATGATGAAGATGACGAAGATGATGAAGATAATGAGGACGCACTCGATGAAGATGATGAGAACCCAGTTCATGAAGCCATCATAGCTCAAAGAATGAGGCTGAGCGAGGAGGAGGTGTGCAACCTATGGGACATAATTCCGCCATGCGATGACTTTGTCGGGGTGCCATTCGTGACCCGCCTGTCAAGTACCATGGTCGATCGGCATGAAATGGTATGTTATACGTACTACCTGTAGTAATTTGATGATATATATATATATATATATATATATATGCTTTATTGTTATACTTGCAAATGCAAATTATTCGATGATATGCTTAGTAATTTGATGATATATATATGCCTGTAGTAATTTGATAATATATATATTCGATGATATACTTATTTGTAGAATTCATGATTAGTTAGTACAAATGCGTAGTACTGTGTCTTTTGATAGTGTAGAAATCTAGACTTAATAGAAATATATTTGCAAGAGTATGTGCGAGGCTATTTATTAATTGATATGTTTTTCTTATTCAGAAATTGCCAAAGAACCTATCTGTGAGTTGTGGTATCGAGCCTGATGAACAAGGCTCAGCTGGACTACGCCTTACCACAAGGGGCTCCGTCACCACCTGTACTTACCGCATGGACACAAACGGTCGCACACACGTAAACTCGGTTGGGTGGAAGAGATTCCTCATTGGTGTAACACCCACAATGCGGCTATATCTCCCACATGTCGGGGCATGACTTAGAGGCATAGCCACATGGTAGTTTTGTCGCAAGAGGGGTAGTGTTCACACAATCCCATGTACTGAATAAGAAAGGGATAAAGAGTTGGCTTACAATCGCCACTTCACACAAATACAAGTTAAACATGTTGGGGAACGTAGTAATTTCAAAAAAATTCCTACGCACACGCAAGATCATAGTGATGCACAGCAATGAGAGGGGAGAGTGTTGTTTACGTACCCTCGTAGACCGAAAGCGGAAGCGTTGGCACAACGCGGTTGTTGTAGTCGTACGTCTTCACGATCCGACCGATCAAGTACCGAATGCATGGCACCTCCGAATTCAGCACACGTTCAGCCTGATGATGTCCCTCGAACTCCCATCCAGCCGAGTGTTGAGGGAGAGTTTCGTCAGCACGACGGCGTGGTGACGGTGTTGATGTTTTACCGATGCAGGGCTTCACCTAAGCACCGCTACAGTATTATCGAGGTGGACTATGGTGGAGGGGGGCACCGCACACGGCTAAAATATCAACTTGATCAATTGTTGTGTCTATGGGGTGCCCCCTTGCCCCTTTATATAAAGGAGCAAGGGGGGTGCGGCCGGCCAGGGAGAGGGCGCACCAGGAGGAGTCCTACTCCCACTGGGAGTAGGACTCCCCCCTTTTCCTAGTTGGAATAGGATTCGGGTGGGGGAAAGAGGAGGGAGAGAAGGAAAGGGGGGGCGCCTCCCTCTCCTTGTCCTATTCGGACTAGGGGGAGGGGCACGCGTCCCAGCCCTAGATGCCTCTCCTCTTCTCCGTAAAGGCCCACTAAGGCCCATTTACCTCCCGGGGGGTTCCGGTAACCTCCCGGTACTCCTCGTCATTTACCTCCCGGGGGGTTCCGGTAACTTCCGATATCCAAACATAGGCTTCCAATATATCATTCTTCATGTCTCGACCATTTCGGGACTCCTCGTCATGTCCGTGATCACATCAGGGACTCTGAACAAACTTTGGTACATCAAAACATATAAACTCATAATATAACCGTCATTGAAACGTTAAGCGTGCGGACCCTACGGGTTCGAGAACTATGTAGACATGACCGAGACACGTCTCTGGTCAATAACCAATAGCGGAACCTGGATGCTCATATTGGCTCCCACATATTCTACGAAGATCTTTATCGGTCAAACCGCATAACAACATACGTTGTTCCCTTTGTCATCGGTATGTTACTTGCCCGAGATTCGATCGTCGGTATCTCAATACCTAGTCCAATCTCGTTACCGGCAAGTCTCTTTACTCATTCTGTAATACATGATCCAGCAACTAACTCATTAATTGCAATGCTTGCAAGGCTTAAGTGATGTGCATTACCGAGAGGGCCCAGTGATACCTCTCTGACAATCGGAGTGACAAATCCTAATCTCGAAATACGCCAACCCAACAAGTACCTTCGGAGACACCTGTAGAGCACCTTTATAATCACCCAGTTACGTTGTGACGTTTGGTAGCACACAAAGTGTTCCTCCGGTAAACGGGAGTTGCATAATCTCATAGTCAAAGGACATGTATAAGTCATGAAGAAAGCAATAGCAACATACTAAATGATTGGGGGCTAAGCTAACGGAATGGGTCATGTCAATCACATCATTCTCCTAATCATGTGACCCCGTTAATCAAATGACAACTTATGTCCATGGTTAGGAAACATAACCATCTTTGATCAACGAGCTAGTCAAGTAGAGGCATACTAGTGATAACATGTTTGTCTATGTATTCACACATGTATTATGTTTCCGGTTAATACAATTCTAGCATGAATAATAAACATTTATCATGGTATAAGGAAATAAATAATAACTTTATTATTTCCTCTTGGGCATATTTCCTTCAGTCTCCCACTTGCACTAGAGTCAATAATCTAGATTACACAGTAATTATTCTAACACCCATGGAGCCTTGGTGTTGATCATGTTTTGCTCGTGGAAGAGGCTTAGTCAACGGGTCTGCAACATTTAGATCCGTATGTATCTTGCAAATTTCTATGTCTCCCATCTGGACTAAATCCTGGATGGAATTGAAGCGTCTCTTGATGTGCTTGGTTCTCTTGTGAAATCTGGAGTCCTTCGCCAAGGCAATTGCACCAGTATTGTCACAAAAGATTTTCATTGGACCCGATGCACTAGGTATGACACCTAGCTCGGATATGAACTCCTTCATCCAGACTCCTTCATTTGCTGCTTACGAAGCAGCTATGTACTCCGCTTCACATGTAGATCCCGCCACAATGCTTTGTTTAGAACTGCACCAACTGACAGCTCCATCGTTTAATGTAAACACGTATCCGGTTTGCGATTTAGAACCGTCCGGATCAGTGTCAAAGCTTGCATCAACGTAACCGTTTACGATGAGCTCTTTGTCACCTCCATAAACGAGAAACATATCCTTAGTCCTTTTCAGGTATTTCAGGATGTTCTTGACCGCTGTCCACTGATCCACTCATGGATTACTTTGGTACTTCCCTGCCAGACTTATAGCAAGGCACACATCAGGTCTGGTACACAACATTGTATACATGATAGAGCTTATGGCTGAAGCATAGGGAACATCTTTCATTTTCTCTCTATCTTCTGCAGTGGTCGGGCATTGAGTCTTACTCAACTTCACACCTTGTAACACAGGCAAGAACCCTTTCTTTGCTTGATCCATTTTGAACTTCTTCAAAACTTTGTCAAGGTATGTGCTTTGTGAAAGTCCAATTAAGCGTCTTGATCTATCTCTATAGATCTTGATGCCCAATATGTAAGGAGCTTCACCAAGGTTTTTCATCGAAACACTCTTATTCAAGTATCCCTTTATGCTTTCCAGAAATTCTATATCATTTCCAATCAGCAATATGTCATCCACATATAATATCAGAAATGCTACATAGCTCCCACTCACTTTCTTGTAAATACAAGCTTCTCCAAAAGTCTGTATAAAACCAAATGCTTTGATCACACTATCAAAGCATTTATTCCAACTCCGAGAGGCTTGCACCAGTCCATAAATGGATCAATGGAGCTTGCACACTTTGTTAGCTCCCTTTGGATCGACAAAACCTTCTGGTTGCATCATATACATCTCTTTTTCTAGAAATCCATTCAGGAATGCAGTTTTGACATCCATTTGCCAAATTTCATAATCATAAAATGCGGCAATTGCTAACATGATTCGGACAGACTTAAGCATCGCTACGGGTGAGAAAGTCTCATCGTAGTCAATCCCTTGAACTTGTCGAAAACCTTTCACAACAAGTCGAGCTTTGTATACAGTAACATTACCGTCAGCGTTAGTCTTCTTCTTGAAGATCCATTTATTCTCAATTGCTTGCCGATCAACGGGCAAGTCAACCAAAGTCCACACTTTGTTCTCATACATGGATCCCATCTCAGATTTCATGGCCTCAAGCCATTTTGCGGAATCTGGGCTCACCATCTCTTCTTCATAGTTCGTAGGTTCATCTTGATCTAGTAGCATGACTTCCAGAACAGGACTACCGTACCACTCTGGTGCGGATCTTACTCTGGTTGATCTACGAGGTTCAATAGTAACTTGATCTGAAGTTCCATGATCGTCATCATTAACTTCCTCACTAATTGGTGTAGGCGTCACAGAAACCAGTTTCTGTGATGAACTACTTTCCAATAGAGGAGCAGGTATAGTTACCTCATCAAGTTCCACTTTCTCCCACTCACTTCTTTCGAGAGAAACTCCTTCTCTAGAAAGGATCCATTCTTAGCAACGAATGTCTTGCCTTCGGATCTGTGATAGAAGGTGTACCCAACAGTCGCCTTTGGGTATCCTATGAAGACACATTTCTCCGATTTGGCTTCGAGCTTATCAGGTTGAAGCTTTTTCACATAAGCATCGCAGCCCCAAACTTTCAGAAATGACAACTTTGGTTTCTTGACAAACCACAGTTCATAAGGCGTTGTCTCAACGGATTTCGATGGTGCCCTATTTAATGTGAATGCGGCCGTCTCTAAATCATAACCCCAAAATTATAGCGGTAAATCTGTAAGAGACATCATAGATCTCACCATATCTAGTAAAGTACGATTACGACGTTCGGACACACCATTACGCTGTGGTGTTCCGGGTGGCGTGAGTTGCGAAACTATTCCGCATTATTTCAACTTTAGACAAAACTCGTAACTCAAATATTCTCCTCCACGATCAGATCGTAGAAACTTTATTTTCTTGTTACGATGATTTTCAACTTCACTCTGAAATTCTTTGAACTTTTCAAATGTTTCAGACTTATGCTTCATTAAGTAGATATGCCCATATCTGCTTAAATCATCTGTGAAGGTGAGAAAATAACGATATCCGCCATGAGCCCCAACATTCGTCGGACCACATACATCTGTATGTATGATTTCCAACAAATCTGTTGCTCTCTCCATATTACCGGAGAACGGCGTTTTAGTCATCTTGCCCATGAGACATGGTTCGCAAGTACCAAGTGATTCATAATCAAGTGGTTCAAAAAGTCCATAAGTACGGAGTTTCTTCATGCGCTTTACACCGATATGACCTAAACAGCAGTGCCACAAATAAGTTGCACTATCATTATCAACTCTGCATCTTTTGGCTTCAATATTATGAATATGTGTATCACTACTATCGAGATTCATCAAAAATAGACCACTCTTCGAGGTTGCATGACCATAAAAGATATTACTCATATAAATAGAACAACCATTATTCTCTAATTTAAATGAATAACCGTCTCGCATCAAACAAGATCCAGATATAATGTTCATGCTCAACGCTGGCACCAAATAACAATTATTTTAGGTCTAATACTAATCCCGAAGGTAGATGTAGAGGTAGCGTGCCAACCGCGATCACATCGACTTTGGAACCATTTCCCACGCGCATCATCACCTCATCCTTTGCCAGTGTTCGCTTAATCCGTAGTCCCTGTTTCGAGTTGCAAATATTAGCAACAGAACCAGTATCAAATACCCAAGTGCTACTTCAAGCTCTAGTAAGGTACACATCAATAACATGTATATCACATATACCTTTGTTCACCTTGCCATCCTTCTTATCCGCCAAATACTTGGGGCAGTTCCGCTTCCAGTGACCAGCCTGCTTGCAGTAGAAGCACTCAGTTTCAGGCTTAGGTCCAGACTTGGGTTTCTTCTCCTGAGCAGCAACTTGCTTGTTGTTCTTCTTGAAGTTCCCCTTCTTCTTCCCTTTACCCTTTTTCTTGAAATTGGTGGTCTTATTGACCATCAACACTTGATGCTTGAGGGAGTCCTGGATTAGGGGGTGTTCGGATAGCCGAACTATACCTTCAGCCGGACTCCTGGACTATGAAGATGCAAGATTGAAGGCTCCGTCCCGTGTCCGGAAGGGAGTTTCCTTGGCGTGGACGGCAAGCTTGGCGATAGGGATGTTCAGATCTCCTACCACTGTAACTGACTCTATGTAACCCTAACCCTCTCCGGTGTCTATATAAACCGGAGGGTTTTAGTCCGTAGGACAACATACACATCAACAATCATACCATAGGCTAGCTTCTAGGGTTTAGCCTTTCTGATCTCGTGGTAGATCTATTCTTGTACTACCCATATCATCAATATTAATCAACCAGGATGTAGGGTTTTACCTCCATCGCGAGGGCCCGAACCTGGGTAAAACTTCGTGTCCCTTGCCTCATGTTACCATCCGGTCTAGATGCATAGTTCGGGACCCCCTACCCGAGATCTGCCGGTTTTGACACCGACATTGGTGCTTTCATTAAGAGTTCCTCTGTGCCGTCGCTGTCAGGCCTGATGGCTCCTACGATCATAAATAGCGATGCAGTCCAGGGTGAGACCTTCCTCCCCCGACAGATCTTCGTCTTTGGCGGCTTCGCACTGCGGGCCAATTCACTTGGCCATCTAGAGCAGATCGAAAGCTACGCCCCTGGCCGTCGGGTCAGATTCGGAAATTTAAACTACACGACTGACATCCGCGGGGACTTGATCTTCGACGGACTCGAACCACCGCCGAGCGCACCGCACTGTCACGACAAGCATGATCTAGCTCTGCCGCCGAACAGTGCCCTGGAGGCCGCACCCGCGTCGGCTCCGACCCTTAGTTCGGAGCCAGCCGCGCCGATCGAGGATGGGCGGTTGGACGCCACCTCGGGGGCTGTGATCCCAACGGCGGTTGAGCCGAACACCAGCCCCATACTCTGCGAGACTCGTGACTCCACGAAGCCGGATTCTTCTCCGGACTCCGAACCCTCCGCGCCCCTGCCGATCGAATCCGATTGGGCGCCGATCATGGAGTTCATGGCCGCGGACGTCTTTCAGCACTCGCCTTTCGGCGATATCCTGAAGTCACTAAAGTCTCGCTCTTTATCAGGAGAGCCCTGGCCGGACTACGGTCAGCAAGGTTGGAGTACGACCGATGAAGAAATTCAAAGCCCACCCACCACCCACTTTGTAGCCACTGTCGACGATTTAACCGACATGCTCGACTTTGACTCCGAAGACATCGACGGTATGGACGCCGATGAAGGAGACAATGAAGAACCAGCGCCTGTTGGGCCCTGGAACGCCACCTCGTCATATGACGTATACACGGTGGACGCACCAGAAGATGACAATGAGGAGCGGAAGGACGCACCGAATGCCTGTTCCCTCGAAAAGCAGTCAAAACAGCGACGCAAGCGCCACCCCAAACCCCGCCTCGACAGAAATAGCGATCACACAGACCCAGCGCTGGAACAGGGCGAACTGCTGCCGGACAACGGCAATCCAGATATCCAAACCGAACAAAAAAATCCTATCAGGGATAATGATCCGGACAACATAACACCGGACAGGCACCCGGAGCATCAGAATGCCCGCGAAAGGCTCGTTGCCACAGCAAGGAGCCTTAAAAAGCAGAAGCGAAGGCTCAAGGCCACGCAAAACAAACTCCAATTCAGATGGAGTAAAATACTTAATACAGCAGCAATGTACGGCGACGATCGCCCCTCAAAGAGCTACCCAAAGCGGAAGCTGCTACCCGAATTTGATGAGGAGGCCTCCAACCCCCCACAACAAAATATCAAAGCAACCACCTGGTCGGATAGACGACCCCTCTATCAACACAGAACGGCACACAATGCCGCTCACAATACAACACGCGACCCACGCGAGGGCTCGGACCCAAAGGACGGTGCAACAAGATCCATCTATGGACCACGCAAGCGCGCCCCAGCATACAATGCAACACAACAAGCATCAGAACAACGCGGTACACCCAGTTACAGGGGTGTCACACACCCCCTATGTTTCACCGATGAGGTGCTGGACCATGAATTTCCAGAGGGATTCAAGCCCGTAAACATAGAGGCATATGACGGGACAACAGACCCTGGGGTTTGGATTGAGGACTATATCCTTCATATCCATATGGCTCGAGGAGATGATCTCCACGCCATCAAATACTTACCCCTCAAGCTCAATGGGCCAGCTCGTCACTGGCTCAAAGGCCTCCCCAAAAGCTCCATTGGAAGTTGGGAAGAGCTCGAAGATGCCTTTCGGGAAATTTTCAAGGAACTTATGTCCGACCTCCGGATGCGGATGATTTGAGTCATATAACTCAACAGCCAGGAGAGTCAGCCCGAAAGCTTTGGAACAGGTTTCTCACTAAAAAGAACCAGATTGTCGACTGTCCGAACGCCGAAGCCTTGGCAGCTTTCAAGCATAGCGTCCATGACGAATGGCTTGCCAGACACCTCGGCCAAAATAAGCCGAGAACGATGACCGCATTAACAAACCTCATGACCCGCTTTTGCGCGGGTGGGGATAGCTGGCTAGCCAGATGCAGCACTAGCGACCCCAGTACATCTGAATTTAGAGATGGAAACAAGAAATCACGCCGCAACAACAATAGCAAACGCCAGAATAAAGAAGACAGCACGAAGGGCACGGTAGTAAATGCCGGATTCAAAAGCTCCCGGCCAGGTCAAAAGCCGCCCACTAAAGGCACCAGGGATGAACCGTCCAGCCTCAACAAAATTCTGGACCAGGTATGTCAGATACATAGTACCCCTAGCAAGCCCGCTAATCATACCCACAGAGAATGTTGGGTCTTCAAGCAGTCCGGCAAGCTCAACGCCGTACACAAGGGGGAGGATACACCAAGTGAAGACGAGGACGAGCCTCCCAAGCAAGACACTGGGGAACAAAAGAAATTCCCACCAGAAGTCAAAACTGTAAATGTGCTACACATGATCAAGGAAAAAAACAATGCGGCACCCCTAGGAAAATATACCCAAGTGCCTGTCACTGCGAAGTCCTGCCAATTGTCGTCTCAACCAATCATTTTCGTCCATCGCGATTACTCAGCAAGTATCCGACACGCAGGATGGGCTGCCTTGGTATTAGACCCAGTAATTGGCGGATATCACTTCACACGAGTCTTGATGGACGGCGGCAGCAGCCTAAACCTAATATACCAGGATACAATCCGCGGGATGGGGTTAGACCCAACACAAATTCGCCATAGCAATACTACCTTAAAAGGAGTAACGCCAGGACCAGGGGCTCGTTGTACGGGCTCCCTCCTACTACAAGTTATATTCGGCTCCCCCGATAACTTCCGTAGCGAGCATTTAACCTTCCACATCGCTCCATTTCAAAGTGGCTATCAAGCACTGCTCGGGCGTGAAGCTTTCGCTCGCTTTAATGCAATACCACACTATGCCTCCCTCACACTCAAGATGCCCGGTCCACGCGGCATCATTTCAGTGCACGGAAATATCAAGCGATCTCTGCGCGCCGAAGAGAGTGAGGCTGCCTTGGCAGCCACACACTAAAGGTTCCCGGACTAGCCAAAGCGCCCCATAGGTCGTCAAGACCTCAGACACAACTAATCGAGTCCGGCGCCACTACTTATACCGAAATGGTCACACCCCTATTTACAAGGGGCTCAACGCGCGCAGACATGTGGCCATTCCTCCTCATTTTAAATTATGCATAGTTTCATTAATTATCCTTTTTGCATGACAACCTTTTTCACCTAAATTCCTCTCTTTTACAGATGATCATCATGCCACGCCCATCCAGGATACGGCACAACGGAGACACAGGCGCAGACGTGCAGCAGGGACCTGCTCCAAGGATTCTTTTTAGATTAAGACCCTGCGTAAACCTTTTTTACTGTCTCTTGTTGATACATATCCACCATTGAGAAGGATGCTGACGTCTTGTCATGTGGCCACGCCAGAACAATGCACATACCTGGACACAAGGGGCTTCTTACGAAGGCCATTATTTAGGCCCGGTTTATACCACAAAGACAGAATGCCTTACGGAGTGTTCGGCGTCGCGAGTTTGGCCCTATATGCATCAGCTCCGAATCATTGTCTTTGGTCAAATGTTGGGTTTGCCCGGCTCCTGTGTTTTGGTGCCTTACGTTCCGCTTTACCGGCTAAGGTAGCACCAGGAGAACTACTGCGATTGTGCCCTGGTTCATCCAGACAAGCACCTCAGTAGAGAAAGCCAAAAACTGACTGTCATGATCTAGCGCGAGACTAGTCAACCACTCGATGACCCATGGGAATGTTAGAATTCCTCCGCCTTAACGAAGGGCCGCTTTCCGGCCAGGCATATACGCACCCTGGGATCGGGAGAGTGCGGAGCCACCAGGGGCTACCTAGTAGCCCCACTATCAAACTCCTATGGCTAAGTGAAAGTGTTAAAGCATTATAGTCCAGTTGCCTCGCTCGCTCCGCTATCACCTCCTTAATAGGACCAAGACGTTGGGTTAAGTGTGAACGCGTGTTTCTACGAACACCTCCGCATTATATGCGTGGGGGTTGAAGCCGACGACTGCAATCTTTCAGGTTATACACATGTATACATAAACGGCCGCCCAGGAGGCATCACATTACTTTCAGGCAAAAGTATAAAAGTAGCCTTATGAAAATTTATAAAGGAATTTCGCTTACAATGAGATTACAAGTCACTCAAACATAATATTTTCTGAGCACTGGGTCTCTATCAAATGAGCACCCTCAAGAACTTCCTCAAAGTAGTGCTCAGCAGCCCTTCGACCTATGGCCGAATCCTGCGCTGGAACAGTGGTAGCATCCATCTCCGCCCAGTATGCTTTAGCACGGGAAAAGGCCATTCGTGCACCTTCTATACACGCCGACCTCTTCATCACATTAATGCGCGACACCACGTCAAGGAACTGCTGCACCAAGCCAAAATAGTTGTTCGGTTTTAGCCTTTCCGACCATACCTGATCCACAACAGACCTCATGGCGAGTCCGGACAACCTATTTAGTTCGGCCCATTCGGCTAGTTGGTCAGACAACGAAAGTGGACACTCAGGAGAATGGAATTGTGTCCAAAACAGCTGGTCCACTTCACGGTCCGTCTGACCCTTAAAGTACTTGGCTGCATCAGCAGCACTCGCCGCCAAATCCATATACGCATCCTCCGAACTCCACAACCGATCCAGAGGGGCATACCGCGGATCTCCAAACTTCCTCTGAAGCATAAAGGATTTCCCGGCTACAATATCCCCGGCTTCCCGCAACTCCTCCTTCTTTGCCCTCATAGCAGAGCGGATGTCTTTTCCCGTTGCAGCAACCTTCTCAAGGTCCGATGCCTTCGCCTGGTTTTCCTTTTCAAGAGCCCGGCAACGGTCGACGGCGGCTTTTAATTCTACGGCCATATTGGCCATCTTATCCCGGCTCTCGCCATGCGCGGCCTTCTCGGCTCGCAACTCTTCGTCCGCGTTCAAAGCAGCCGCATTAACCAATCTTGCTTGTTCCTCAGCTCGGGCAAGTTCCGCCCGCAAGGTTTCAACAGTGGCAGCTCCATCTGCAGTAATAACATGTTAAATATTCTGGCTTCATGCTGCTCTTACTATGCGCGTTTACCAGGTAATAACACCTACCCTGTGCCTCGTCAAGCCTTTTGTTAACAAGCTCGATGTCGGCGTCTGCCGCATCCAACTGCCGTTTTAAATGGGCAAACTCGCTAGTCCGGCTAGCCACCGGAGCTTCCATCCCCTGCTCATACAAACAGTATGGTTACTACCTGGGATTATGATCCTCTGATCGTCGTCGTTCCCAACGACAACCAGAGTCTCAGGGGCTACTATCTACACATGGCACACTTAGCTGTGCAGGACTATCATACATTATTTTACGTACCTCAAAACCTGTCAGTAGACTCATAAAAGCTTTATGCAATCCGCTTTCGGTGGACAAGATTCTCTCCATCACTGTATTCATCAGCACACGGTGTTCATCTGAGATGGCCGCTTGCCCCACCAACTCCCTCAGAACATTCGACCACACACTAGACGGTGCCGGACTCATTTGTCTGCTCTCTTCGGGAGCCGGACACTAGGAACTTCGGGGGTCGACGGGATTATCTTCTGGCCTCGCCGGACTCGGAGAGGCCCTCCGCGATGACACTTCAGGGTCGCCCGCTTCTGGAGCGGAGGAGTCCGGAGGAGGCATTTCGCTCTCCATTATCTCTGGAAGAAGATCCCCCGAAGACGAGCTCATTTGAGAGGGGCTAAGGCCGGAACTGCAAAGATACATGCAGTGGTTATCTTCTCAGAAGAAATGACGACATATCTGTACTATTAAGGTATTTTGGGTCACTCACGACTCGTGGGAGAATTGATCCCCCCGAGGACTTTGTGCGGCAACCGCACCCCCCGGGGTAGGACCCTCTGTGGGAGACTTCTTCTCCCGTTTCGAAGCTTCGGCTTTCGAATCCCCAGACGCAATCCTTTTCCTCTTCTGGTCGTCCTCCTTCATGAAGACGCTCGCTCCCTCGGCTGGAGCGGCCAGCGTTTGGGGCCCGCGACCGCCCGCATTTTCCTTCAAGGGCTCCGGGCAAGGTGCGGTCTGGAGCATCTTTTCCAATGTCGGATTTTTCAAACCCTCAGGGAGGGGGGCCGAGCACCGAATCAACTTCGCCTTCATTAGCCAGTCCTGGTCAAAAAGCGAACTCTCAGAAATAACTTCGCATCAAAGGAGAGGTAGTACGCTCGGTCGGAAGATGCCTTACCTGCTCGGCGGCACGGTTGCTACTCAGTCCCACGTCCTCGGTAATTTCCGGACACTCCACTTGAGGTTCGAAGAACAACTTGTACATCTCCTCGTGCGTCAGGCCGAGGAAATTTCGAATATCGCACGGTCCCTCGGGATTGAACTCCCACAAGCGAAGAGGCCGGCGTTTGCAAGGCTGGACTTGACGAACCAGCATAACTTGTGTTACCGCGACCAAACTGAAATCTCCATTAAAGAGATCTTGAATGCGGCTCTGCAGTATAGGCACGTCCTTGGCCGGACCCCAGCTCAATCCTCTGCTAATCCATGACATCGGCGGTGGTGGAGGGCCTAGGCGGAAGACAGGGGCGGCCGCCCACTTGGCACTTCTAGGAGCCGTGATGTAGAACCACTCCTATTGCCACAATTCAGACACCTCTGGAATGGAACCTTTGGGCCATGTGGCTCCTGTCATCTTGTGTATTGAGGCGCCTCCACACTCCGCATGTTGCCCCTCGATCATCCTCAGTTTTACTTCAAAGGTCTTGAGCCATAGGCCAAAGTGAGGGGTAACCCGGAGGAAGGCCTCGCACACAACAATAAATGTCGTGATGTGAAGAAAGGAGTCCGGAGCTAGATCATGGAAATCTAGCCCGTAGTAAAACATCAAGCCCCTGACAAAAGGATCCAATGCAAGGCCTAGACCTCGGAGGAAGTGGGAGACGAACACGACGCTCTCGTTGGGTTCGGGGGAGGGGACGGCCTGCCCCCGGGGAGGTAGCCGATGCAGAATCTCGGCGGTCAGATATCTGGCCTCCCTCAACTTTTTGACGTCTTCTTCCGTGACGGAGGAAGGCAACCATTGGCCTTGAAGGCTAGATCCGGACATGACTGAAGGTTCGGAGCACCTGACCTGAACTTTGGGCGTTTGAGCTTGAGGTGGCGGAAGGATTCGATTGAGCACGGGAGGGAAAAATAAAAGGCCTCGTCCCTTTATAAAGAGGGTGGATATCGAGCGTCCTCTCCGTGTCCGTTTGGAATTTCCTATGATCTAAGAGTCCTAGAAGCGGTTGGGTTACCCACGCCCGTATTGATGAGAATCCCGGAATAAGGGGACACGATCTCTGCTTTGACAAGACGTGCCAAGGAAACCGCCTCGCATAACGCGCTGAGGTGGGATACTGAAACAACTCGGATAAAGGCTTGGCCGTGGTGTGTCACGCTACGAAATACGTCAGCAGATTAGATTTGTGTAAATATTATTCTCTCTATGGCAATATGTGGAAACTTATTTTGCAGAGCCGGACACTATCTTTGTGTTCAAAATCTTCTATGAAGTACCTGGAGGAGGAACCCGCCTTGCAATGTCGAAGACAAATTGCGCGCCGGACTCATCGTCATTGAAGCCTGGTTCAGGGGCTACTGAGGGAGTCCTGGATTAGGGGGTGTTCGGATAGCCGAACTATACCTTCAGCCGGACTCCTAGACTATGAAGATGCAAGATTGCAGACTCCGTCCCGTGTCCGGAAGGGGCTTTCCTTGGCGTGGAAGGCAAGCTTGGCGATACAGATGTTCAGATCTCCTACCATTGTAACCGACTCTATGTAACCCTAACCCTCTCCGGTGTCTATATAAACCGGAGGGTTTTAGTCCGTAGGACAACATACACATCAACAATCATACCATAGGCTAGCTTCTAGGGTTTAGCCTTTCTGATCTCGTGGTAGATCTATTCTTGTACTACCCATATCATCAATATTAATCAAGCAGGACGTAGGGTTTTACCTCCATCGAGAGGGCCCGAACCTGGGTAAAACTTCGTGTCCCTTGCCTCCTATTACCATCCGGCCTAGACGCACAGTTCGGGACCCCCTACCCGAGATCCGCCGGTTTTGACACCGACAATGCTCTTTCTTGATTTCTACCTCCGTTTCCTTTAGCATTGCGAAGAGCTCGGGATTGTTTTATCCATCCCTTGCATATTATAGTTCATCATGAAGCTCTTGTAGCTTGGTGGCAGTGATTGTAGAACTCTGTCAATGACACTATCAACCGGAAGATTAACTCCCAGCTGAGTTAAGTGATTATGGTACCCAGACATTCTGAGTATATGTTCACTAACAGAACTATTCTCCTCCATCTTGCAGCTGTAGTACTTATTGGAGACTTCATATCTCTCAATCCGGGCATTTGCTTGAAATATTAACTTCAACTCCTGGAACATCTCATATGCTCCATGACGTTCAAACCGTTGTTGAAGTCCCGGTTCTAAGCCGTAAAGCATGGCACACTGAACTATCGAGTAGTCATCAGCTTTGCTCTGCCAGACGTTCTTAACGTCATTAGTTGCATCAGTAGCAGGCCTGGCAATCAGCGGTGCTTCTAGGACGTAATTCTTCTGAGCAGCAATGAGGATAATCCTCAAGTTACGGACCCAGTCTGTGTAATTGCTACCATCATCTTTCAACTTTGCTTTCTCAAGGAACGCATTAAAATTCAATGGAACAACAGCACGGGCCATCTATCTACAATCAAACATAGACAAGAAAGATACTATCAGGTACTAAGTTCATGATAAATTTAAGTTCAATTAATCATATTACTTAAGAACTCCCACTTAGAAAGACATCCCTCTAATATTCTAAGTGATCACGTGATCCAAATCAACTAAACCATAACCGATCATCACGTGAAATGGAGTAGTTTTCAATGGTGAACATCACTATGTTGATCATATCTATTATATGATTCACGCTCGACCTTTCGGTCTCAGTGTTCCGAGGCCATATCTGCATATGCTAGGCTCGTCAAGTTTAACCTGAGTATTCTGCATGTGCAAAACTGGCTTGCACCCGTTGTACATGGACGTAGAGCTTATCACACCCGATCATCACGTGGTCTCTGGGCACGACGAACTTTGGCAACGGTGCATACTCAGGGAGAACACTTTTATCTTGAAATTTAGTGAGAGATCATCTTATAATGCTACGGTAAATCAAAGCAAGATAAGATGCATAAAAGATAAACATCACATGCAATCAATATAAGTGATATGATATGGCCATCATTATCTTGTGCTTGTGATCTCCATCTCCAAAGCATTGTCATGATCACCACCGTCACCGGTGTGACACCTTGATCTCCATCGTAGCATCGTTGTCGTCTCGCCAATCTTATGCTTCTACGACTATCGCTACCGCTTAGTGATAAAGTAAAGCATTACAGGGCGATTGCATTGCATACAACAAATCGACAACCATATGGCTCCTGCCAGTTGCCGATAACTCGATTACAAAAACATGATCATCTCATACAATAAAATTTAGCATCATGTATTGACCATATCACATCACAACATGCCCCGCAAAAACAAGTTAGACGTCCTCCACTTTGTTGTTGCAAGTTTTACGTGGCTGCTACGGGCTTAGCAAGAACCATTCTTACCTACGCATCAAAACCAAAACGATAGTTTGTCAAGTTGGTGCTGTTTTAACCTTCGCAAGGAACAGGCGTAGACACACTCGGTTCAACTAAAGTTGGAGAAACTGACACCCGCCAGCCACCTTTGTGCAAAGCACGTCGATAGAACCAGTCTCGCGTAAGCGTACGCGTAATGTCAGTCCGGGCCGCTTCATCCAACAATACCGCCGAACCAAAGTATGACATGCTGGTAAGCAGTATGACTTATATCGCCCACAACTCACTTGTGTTCTACTCGTGCATATGACATCTACGCATAAAATGTGGCTTGGATGCCACTGTTGGGGAACGTAGTAATTTCAACAAAATTCATACGCACATGCAAGATCCTGGTGATGCACAGCAAGGAGAGGGGAGAGTGTTGTCTACGTACCCTCGTAGACCGAAAGCGGAAGTGTTAGCACAATGCAGTTGATGTAGTCGTACGTCTTCACAATCCAACCGATCATGTACCGAACGCACGGCACCTCCGAGTTCAGCACACGTTCAGCCCGACGACGTCCCTTGAACTCCGATCCAGCCGAGTGTTGAGGGAGAGTTTCATCAGCAAGACGGCGTGGTGACGATGTTGATGTTCTACCGACACAGGCTTCGCCTAAGCACCGCTACAGTATTATCGAGGTGGACTATGGTGGAGGCGGGCACCGCACACGACTAAAAGATCAACTTGATCAATTGTTGTGTCTATGGGGTGCCCCCTTGCCCCCGTATATAAAGGAGCAAGGGGGGTGCGGCCGGCCAGGGAGAGGGCGCGCTAGGAGGAGTCCTACTCCCACCGGGAGTAGGACTCCCCCCTTTTCCTAGTTGGAATGGGATTCGAGAGGGGGAAAGAGGAGGGAGAGAAGGAAAGGGGGGGCACCGCCCCCCTCTCCTTGTCCTATTCGGACTAGGAAGGAGGGGCACGCGGCCCAGCCCTGGCCACCTCTCCTCTTCTCCATAAAGGCCCACTAAGGCCCATTTACCTCCCGGGGGGTTCCGGTAACCTCCCGGTACTCCGGTAAAATGCCGATTTCACCCGGAACACTTCCGATATCCAAACATAGGCTTCCAATATATCAATCTTCATGTCTCGACCATTTCGAGACTCCTCGTCATGTCCATGATCACATCTGGGACTCCGAACAACCTTCGGTACATCAAAACATATAAACTGATAATATAACCGTCATCAAAACGTTAAGCGCGCGGACCCTGCGGGTTCGAGAACTATGTAGACCTGACCGAGACACGTCTCCAGTCAATAACCAATAGCGGACCCTAGATGCTCATATTGGCTCCCACATATTCTACGAAGATCTTTATCAGTCAAACCGCATAACAACATACGTTGTTCCCTTTGTCATCGGTATGTTACTTGCCCGAGATTTGATCGTCGGTATCTCAATACCTAGTTCAATCTCGTTACCGGCAAGTCTCTTTACTCGTTTTGTAATACATCATCCCGCAACTAACTCATTAGTTTCAATGCTTGCAAGGATTAAGTGATGTGCATTACCGAGAGGGCCTAGATATACCTCTTCGACAATCAGAGCGACAAATCCTAAGCTCGAAATACGCCAACCCAACAAGTACCTTCGGAGACACCTGTAGAGCACCTTTATAATCACCCAGTTACGTTGTGATGTTTGGTAGCACACAAAGTGTTCCTCCGGTAAACGGGAGTTGCATAATCTCATAGTCAAAGGAACATGTATAAGTCATGAAGAAAGCAATAGCAACATACTAAACGATCGGGTGCTAAGCTAACGGAATGGGTCATGTCAATCACATCATTCTCCTAATGATGTGACCCTGTTAATCAAATGACAACTTATGTCCATGGTTAGGATACATAACCATCTTTGATCGACGAGCTAGTTAAGTAGAGGCATACTAGTGACAACCTGTTTGTCTATGTATTCACACATGTATTATGTTTCCGGTTAATACAATTCTAGCATGAATAATAAACATTTATCATGATATAAGGAAATAAATAATAACTTTATTATTGCCTCTAGGGCACATTTCCTTCAAAACATACATCATCTACAATACAATCAAGGTCCAACTACGGAACCAAAATAAAAGAAGACAACCCCAAATGCTAGATCCCAGATCGTCCCAACTGGGCTCCACTACTGATCAACAAGAAACGAAACAACACAACGAACACGATCTTCATCGAGCTCCAACGTGAGCTCGGTTGCGTCATCTGCACTGAGATCATCGACACCTACAACTGTTTGGAAGTATCTATGAGTCCACAAGGAAATGATAACATAAAAGAAGATGAACAACTTAGCATCGACAAATTGATACCAAGAATGAACTCCGGAAGAAAAGAATTGAATCACCTCAAAGAAAACAAGAATAAGATTTACTGTATGTTTATCCTTGATCAACTTAACTTGATGACAAGCAATGGATTTGGCATACTACTTATTCTTCTTGAAAAGATAGAAAAGAGATATAGCTTAAACTTGAGAAGGTCTTCAACGAACCACCGGTAGGATTGAAACAACGAATAAATTAATACGATAACGAAAGAAGAGAAATCTCAAACGAACCACCGTACGAATTGAAAATGATTGAAGAAAAGATAAAGAAACACTGGGAAGAATTAGAGAACGAATGAAGATACTTGAGGGAATTTGATACATGAGAACGAATAGATCATGAACTGACTAGAGAATATTTGAATGATGCACCGGTAAGATTTGGAGAACGATAGATAAGCACTGATAATGAATAATTTTGAGATGGGCTCCGGAGAATCAAACTAAAAAGACTCCTGAATTGCTCCGGATGGTTGAAAAGAATTATCACAATCAAAACCAATTATGAGAGGATGACATCAAGCTAGAATCATGAATCTTCGAGAGAACATATATGATTGAAGAGAAACTCTTCTTCGGTCTCCAAATCCCAGAATGATGACAAGAAACAACTCCATGAATTGTTGAGACACTCCGGAAATAATGAAGAATAGAATGGTTGAACCAACGATGAAAAGAATTTTAAAGATCTTGGAGAAAGACATATGACTGATGAGATTTCATTCTTACGTCAAACTTTGAGAAAATTTGAGGATAGCTCCGGGAAAATTAGAAGAGTCAGGTAAGATCCTGGGAAAAGACCTGTGGGTTAGGGCCCACTAAAAAGAAACACCGTTGAATGACTACTTGAAAAGGAGATTGCACCGGTTGAGTTAAATAGCTTGTATGAGATAACATCCTCGAAAGAGCTTGAACGAAAGCAGAGTGGAAACACGAATCTTCGAGATATCTTGAGCACTTCAGAACAAATTGAATAGCGAAGTGGATGATTAAGAGGTGCACCATCATGAGAAAGCATTAGAACCGAGCAAAGGATATGATCGACAAAGCTTGAATTAAATCCACTGGAGAAGAAAACGAGTGAAGAGTGACGAACTTGAGGCTTCCTTAGTATCTTCATGAGAATCATCGGATAAGAACATTGAGGAAAGAATGAAGAAACTTCACATCCATAAGATGGATACTTGATTTAGAAATCTGAGTCCTTGAAGAAAAAGGGGTTGGTGGGCTAGAAAACAAAGACAACTTGGGGACGGATGAAACAAACACCGGTTGGAAAGAATTAAAAAGACAACCTCAATGATCAAGAAGGATTGGTATTCACATAGAAGTATGAGAACACCACTTAGGGAAGGTATGGAATCAACACATGACATTGACGCAACTCGAATACCACAACTCAAAACAAAACAAAGGATTGGCTTGTAGAATAAGCCGGAACAAACATATGATAGAGATTTCGTCCGAAGTTTTCGTGGTGGGGCCCACACGGGCTCGATCGTACAACACCATCATGTACAAGGTAGTGCACATGACATACGAAGCGTCCCTGAGTTAGCATAGCCAAGGACTCTTTAAGGCACAATGAGACCACTGTAAAACCAACCGTGGATAGGCGGACCACTAGACGTCGAACCCCAATCTCATATCATGCATCTGTCGGAAAGATATCCTAGGAGCTACTTGAATTCCCACTTATAAACTCCCGATACTTTCTAGTTATGCAATCAGGTGTTGGGGATACAGGGGAAGCATAATATCTCACCCAAACTAACAATTCCGACATCCAACTGTATCCATCCCTCAACACATAACCAAGAAACCTTCGGAAATCGTGTACCTCAACCTGAGAAAATCATCCGTTATACGAGTTATGGCAATACTCCCAAACTCCCGCCCCAGTACTGGGTGGCGTCCAGGTTATCTCACCAACAACTGCATAAAAGAGATTTTCGATGTCGGCGAACTCAGGTATTGCAGAACTGCAATGATAAAATTGTGACAACAACACCTCGGAGCTCAACTACCCGGGACACTGCCGCAACTCCTAAATGTTAGGAGGCACCAAGAACAATATTCTCGTCACAAAACTATCGGAATGATTCCAAGATACCCTAAAAAAATTCGTGAAATTTGAGGAGAGGGAAGTCAAAACTTCTACGCCAGGAGGCCTCACCAGAGCGACGAAGGAACTGAGGAGTAAAAAGAATCCTACTCTTCGATATACATAATCCTAAGACTCAAAACATTTTGTTTTAGAGTCAACAACGTTAGCGATTTGATCAATCAGGGGGCTCCTAAGTCGGGGATGGCTCTGATTACCAACTTGTAACACCCACAATGCCGCTATATCTCCCACGTGTTGGGGCACGACTTAGAGGCATTGCCGCATGGTATTTTTGTCGCAAGAGGGGTAATCTTCACACAATCCCATGTACTGAATAAGAAAGGGATAAAGAGTTGGCTTACAATCGCCACTTCACACAAATACAAGTTAAACATACATCATCCAGAATACAATCAAGGTCCGACTACGGAACCAGAATAAAAGAAGATAACCCCAAATGCTAGATCCCAGATCGTCCCAACTGGGCTCCACTACTGATCAACAGGAAACGAAACAACACAACGAACACGATCTTCATCGTGCTCCCACGTGAGCTCGGTTGTGTCATCTGCACTGAGATCATCGGCACCTGCAACTCTTTGGAAGTATCTGTGAGTCACGAGGACTCTGCAATCTCACACCCGCGAGATCAAGACTATTTAAGCTTATGGGTAGGATAAGGTAATGAGGTGGAGCTGCAGCAAGAACTAAGCATATATGGTGGCTAACATACGCAAATAAGAGAGAGAAGAGAAGCAACACAACGGTCATGGAGCTAGAAGTGATCAAGAAGTGATCCTAAAACTACTTATGTACAATCATAACACAACACCATGTTCACTTCCCGGACTCTGCCGGAAAGAGACCATCACAGGTACACATGCGGTTGATTCATATTAATTAAGTTAAGTGTCAAGTTCTCTACAACTAGATATTAACAAATTCCCATCTGCCCATAACCGCGGGCATGGCTTTCGAAAGTTCAAACCCTGGAGTGGTGTCCCAACTTAGCCCATCACAAGTTCTCACGGTCAACGAAGGATATTCCTTCTCCCAGGAAGACCCGATCAGTCTCGGAATCCCGGTTACAAGACATCACGACAATGGTAAAACAAGACCAGCAATGCCGCCCGAATGTGCCGACAAATCCCCATAGGAGCTGCACATATCTCGTTCTCAGGGCACACCGGATGGGCCAGACGTCGGGTTGGCATAGACGTCGGGTTGCCCAGGGGGCGCCGGACATCGCCCAGTTCAGACCAACACTTAGAGAAGCACTGGCCCGGTGGGGTTAAATAAAGATGACCCTCGGGCTCGCAAAAACCCAAGGGAAGGTTATAGGTTGTTAGGGAAATGTAAAACTAAGGTTGGGCCTTGCTGGAGAATATTTATTCAAAGCGAACTATCAAGGGGTTCCCATAACACCCAACCGCGTAAAGAATGCAAAATCAAGGAACATAACACCGGTATGACGGAAACTAGGGCGGCAAGAGTGGAACAAAACACCAGGCATAAGGCCGAGCCTTCCACCATTTACCAAGTATATAGATGCATTAATTAAATAAGAGATATTGTGATATCCCAACATATCCATGTTCCAACATGGAACAAACTTCATCTTCACCTGCAACTAGCAATGCTATAAGAGGGGCTGAGCAAAGCGGTAACATAGCCAAACAACGGTTTGCTAGGAAAGGAGGGTTAGAGGCTTGACATGGCAATATGGGAGGCATGATATAGCAAGTGGTAGGTAGCGCGACATAGCAATAGAGCGAACAACTAACAAGCAAAGATAGAAGTGATTTTGAGGGTATGGTCATCTTGCCTGAGTTCCCGCAAAGAAGAAGAATGAGTCCATGAAGAAGAGAAACGGACGTAGTCGAATGGATCCTCACAACTCCGGAACGGAACCAAAGCTAACGAGAGAAGCAACCCGAAAAGAAGCAGACAACATAGTAAACACACAAGCATAAACATGGCATGATGCACAACTGATGAGGACAACAATACCATTGTTACACCCATAGCCCCTGTTGCTATACATACTGGACCAATTACTAGAGCTCGCGCACGCCAATAGAATTATCAGGTACTTTCATTTCTTGGTAACGATTCTAATGTTCATGAGAATATGATGCTGCCTAAATTGGATACATTTGTCTTGCTTACAAATGAAGGGCCTAGCTTGGACAAGAAAGATGAACCTTGGAACAAGTTCAAGCATGAAGATGATGGCATGCGCAAGGGGATCCAGAACGGAGTTACAAGTGATGATTTCAGGACATTGAAGCCACAATAAGGAGTGCATGAAGCCTTGGACGAAATATACAAGATGACACTTCATAAATTTTGTCCAGAGGCTATTTTAGGTGTTGCGTCACCTTATTATTGGGCCAGGCCCATGTATTTTCGAAATTCTTAAGTATAGGCTGTTTTTAGAGTCCGTATGTGTGGGGAAACAAGAGTTAGGGTTGGTTTCGGACCCCTCCTCCAAGGGCCACGAAATTCCCCCCTCTTCCTCCATATATGCAACCCTTAGGGCGTCGTCTAGACTTTGGGTTTTGTTTAGATTAAAAGTTCGCCATAGCTGCAACTTCGCGTACTTTGTTCGTGTCCAACGACCAGACCAAGACGTCACAGAACCCCACCTAGATCAATAAAGCTTTCATCTTATATTCGCAATATCCATATTGCAATCTCAGTTTCTTGCTTGTTCTTCGTTTGCTTGCAGGAAACAGACCCTCGTGGTCAGGTTGATCATGCTTCGGCGTGGTCAATAACCCCTCGGAGTTGGTTTAGCGATTGCTAAGGCGCGACGTCCTCGCACGTTCGTAGTCGGATCGTCAAAGTCGACTTCGTATAAAACGATAGCCACCATCTCATCGAAAGACGGGACACCTTTGCCTCTATCAAGTGGTATCAGATTTCCAGGTTGCTCGGTGAGATTTTACAGTTTTTTGTAGTTTAGATCGTGTCTGTTCTTCATACCTATAGTCCATGAAAAAGCCAAAAAATATGGTTAGTTCATCATGTCCGAACCAATCTAAGCCTTTGCATAATCTTTTCTGCATTTGCTTTGTGGAATTTGCGGTTGCATTGTCGTGTGAAGTTGCTGGTCTTAGCGTCTAGTCCTTTAGAGTTTCGAGTTCTGTTCACAGGTTGTCACGTCGCCGCTGCCATATATCACCACCGCATCATTATCATCGTTGCTACCATATACCACCACCACACCAACTTCATCGTTGCTGCCATATTCACCACCAATCCGAGTCCATATGCGCCACCACATATCCGCAGCCATCACGCCAATCCGAGTCCACCTGCAACATATATCCGCCGCCAGTCTGATTTCCACCAGATTCATCGCCGCCACCAGTCCGAGTTTCCACCAGTTTCATCTCCGCCACCAGTCCGAGTCCAGTAATTGTTGCTTTGTTTTCAATTTCCAGAGCATGCTGTCGGTGTGAAAACCAGCGGATCTCGGGTAGGGGGTCCCGAACTGTGCGTCTAGGCCGGATGGTAACAGGAGGCAGGGGACATGATGTTTTACCCAGGTTCGGGCCCTCTTGATGGAGTTAAAACCCTACGTCCTGCTTGATTAATATTGATGATATGGGTGGTACAAGAGTAGATCTACCACGAGATCAGAGAGGCTAAACCCTAGAAGCTAGCCTATGGTATGATTGTTGTTCGTCCTACGAACTAAAACTCTCCGGTTTATATAGACACCGGAGAGGGCTAGGGTTACACAGAGTCGGTTACAATGGTAGGAGATCTACATATCCGTATCGCCAAGCTTTCCTTCCACGCCAAGGAAAGTCCCTTCCGGACACGGGACAGAGTCTTCAATCTTGTATCTTCATAGTCTAGGAGTCCGGCCGAAGGTATAGTCCAGCCATCCAGACACCCCCTAATCCAGGACTCCCTCAGTAGCCCCTGAACCAGGCTTCAATGACGACGAGTCTGGCGCGCAGATTGTCTTCAACATTGCAAGGCGGGTTCCTCCTCCAAGTACTTCATAGAAGATTTTGAACACAAAGGTAGTGTCCGGCTCTGCAAAATAAGTTTCCACATATTGCCATAGAGAGAATAATATTTACACAAATATAATCTGCTGACGTATTCCGTAGCGTGACATCACACCACGGCCAAGTCTTTATTCGAATCGTTTTATCGTCCCACCTCAGCGCGTTTAGCGAGGCGGTTTCCTTGGCACGTCTTGTTAAAGCAGAGATTGTGTCCCCTTATTCCGTGATTCTCATCAATACGGGTGTGGGTAACCCAACCGTACCCGTTGGTATATTTTCTCGATCAAAGGCGAGTCCCAAACGGTCACAGGGAAGGCCCTTGGTATTCAACCCCTTATAAAGAGACCAAGGCCTTACTGCTTTCTTTCAATCTCAAACGAGTTCGCCCTTCGCCTCGAGTTCCAACACCCAAGGCTCCAGATTTCAGGCGCTTCGGACCTTCGACAATGTCCGGTTCCGACCTTCGAGGCCGATGGATGCCCTCCTCCGTCACGGAGGAGGACGTGCTGAAGTTGAGAGAGGCCAGGTTCTTGACCGGCGAAATCTCACATAGGCTGCCTGCTCAAGGGCAGGTCATTCCCACTCCCAAGCCCGGTGAGAGTGTGGTGTTCATGTCTCACTTCCTTCGGGGGCTAGGCTTCCCGACGGATCCCTTCGTGAGGGGGCTCATGTATTATTATGGGCTGGAATTTCACGACTTAGCCCCGGAGTCCATCCTCCATATTTCCTCATTCATCGTCATGTGTGAAGCCTTCCTCTGTATCAATCCTCACTTCAGACTATGGCTCAAGACCTTGAAAGTAGATCCGAAGATGATCGAGGGAAGGCATGCGGAGTGCGGAGGTGCTTTTATAAGCAAGAATGCTGGTACTCCATGGCCCGAGGGCTCTTTTCAAGAGGAGTCCAGCTTATGGCAGCGAGAGTGGTTTTATATTACCTCTCCCAGGGCCCCTAAGTGGGTGGCGCCACCTGCCTTTCGCTCGGGTTCCCCGCCACGACTGCCGTCATGGGTCAATACGGGGCTGGACTGGGGGCCGGCAAAGGACGTGCCCCTGTTGTAGGGCCACATACGAGATCTCCTAGAAAGAAACATCAGTCTGGTCATGGTGACGCAGGTTATGTTAATTCGCCGAGTTCTGCCCTACAAATGTCGCCCCCTCCGCCTGTGGGAGTTCAACCCGGAGGGACCACGAGTTCTCCAACATTTTCTTGGCATGACGCCCGTGGAGATGTACAAATTGTTCTTCGGACCACAAGTAGTGTGTTCGGATTCTACGGAGGATGCAGGCCTGAGCGGCAATTGTCCGGATACTCAAGTAAGTAGCCTTGTGCCCGGACTCGCTATCCGTATATTTATCATAAAATTGCCCCTAAAAGAGTTGTCCTTTAAACAGGAGTGGATAGTGAAAGCAAAGCTAATCAGGTGTCCGGCCCCCCTCCCCGAGACCACGTCGGGTCCCGTGCTAGTCAGGATGTTGGAGGTTGTGCCTTCAAAGGGAAGCGAGGGAGGGGACAAGGGAGCTATAGCTTCCTCAAAGGAGGTTGTCCGGAAGGGACGAATCGAAAATTCCTATCCTTAGGGGAAGAAGAAGACCGCCTCTGAAGACCCGGAGACCATGGCCTTAAAACGGGGGAAGAAATCTTCGCCAGAGGGTCCTGTGCTGGGGGATACTTCGGCCGAATAATGCCCTCAAGGGGATCAGCCCTCCACCGAGCCGTAAGTAGAGAGGAGTTTTCTTATTACGAAACGAGAGAAATCCCTGCTTTATATCTGATAAAAGTAATCGAAAAATTTACCTTGTAGCTCGGACCTTAGCCCTTCTCAGCAGAGCTCGTCTTCGGGGGAACTTCTTCCGGAGATGATGGAGAGCGGAACGCCTCCCCCTGCCGTACCGCCTTGCGAGGCGGGCGACCCTGAGGTATCATCGCGGAGGGTTTCTCCGAATCCGGCGGGGCCGAAAGGTAGTCCTATGGCCCCCCAAAGCCCTCCGCATCCGGCCTTCGAAAAGGGCCATCGGACGAGTCCGGCGCCGTCTGGTGCGCGGTCGGACGAGCTGAAGGATCTGCTAGGGCGAGCATCTATCTCAGAGGAGCACCGTGCATTGATGGGTACGGTGATTGAGAGGATTTCATCTGCGAAGAGCGGATTGCACGAGGCCGTCAGGAGTTTACTGACAAGTTTTGAGGTACACGAAATAATGTACCCTTTTTGGACAGTTGTGATAAATAAGATGCGCCCTGTGTAGATAGTAGCCCCTGAGACTCTGTGTGTTCTCAAAAGTGACGGCGCACAGAGGATCATAATCCCAGGTCTAATATGTCGCCTTTATACGTAGGTGGCGAAATGGCCGGTGGCCCGCCGGACTGATGGATTTGCCGAGCTAAAGCGGCAACTTGACGTGGCAGATCCCGACATCGCACTTGTCAACAAGCGGCTTGACGAGGCACAAGGTATGTAGTTCCTTCGGCGGCGCCTGGTAAGAGGAGCTTTATGCCAGTATCTTACGATGTGTGCGCTTGATGCAGATGGTGCTGCTGCCATGGAGAATCTTTGGGCGGAACTTGCCCGAGCCAAGGAGCAAGCCAGGAAAAGTGATGCGGCTGCCGGAAAGGCAATTGAAGAGCTGAAAGCCGAACAGGCTGCTCACTACCGAAGCAAGAAGGAAATGGCCGAGATGGCCGTGAAGCTGAAGAATGCTGCTGACCGTTGCAAGCTTCTTTAAAAAGAAGATCGGGCGGAACAGACGGACCTGAAGAAGGTCGTTGCTGATGCCAAGGATGCTCGCTCTGCGATGAGAGCTGTGAAGGAGGAACTGCGTCAGGCCGGAGAAATCACGGATGGAAAGCCCTTTATGCTGCGGAGGAAGTTCTGTGATCCTAAACATGCTCCGTTAGACCAGATGTGGAGTACAGCGGAGACCTATCTGGATTTAGCAGCGCGTGCCACAGATGCGGCCGAGCACTTCCGAGATCAAGAAGATCACGAAATGGAAAAGCTCTTCTGGTCGAAGTTCCACAATCCAGAGCGGCCGAGCACTGTCATTAGCCGAACGTTTGGCCGAATGGGTCGAGCTAAATACGTTGTCCGGGCTCGCCATGAAGTATGTCGTGAGTCATCTGTGGCCAGAGAGACCAGAGCCGAAAAGTTATTCCAACTTGGTGCAACAGTTCCTTGGTGCGGCGCCGCAGATCAATGCGATGAAGAGGTCAGCGTGCATAGAGGGTGCGCGGATGGCTCTTGCCTGTGTCAAGACTGTCAGGACCCCGATTCTAAGTCACACCGATCTAGCCTCTAACACCTCATATCACTTTGCGGCCTCATGCACGGTATCCCCACGGGTGTCGCCTTACCATGGCCCTGGACCGTTTGCGCCTTTTGGCCCACGTATATGATAGTGTCGCTAGCATCCATATGATAGAGAACCTGGGCCGACATGACTAGTCGTGAACCCAAAGTGGCACTAACTTACGGGAACAGGCATACATGAATCAACATCGAGCATGTCAGTCAGTAGCATGAGAATCCGGGCTATAGCACTGGGCTAACAAGACTCCGGATGTCACCGCGTGACATTTCCCCGAGGGACAGACATAGGAACAAAGTGAACCACATGCCGGCCAGTCAAGTGCTCCGGAGCAGTAGTGCTGGGCTAGCAGGACTCCTGTGAACCGGGCTGTTGCGGACTACTATGGCTCATGGAAGCACAAGACTACATTTCCCCATAAGAGAGGCTACCAAGGATAAACAACTAGGTTGTCGGATCCCACACATACCAAGCATTTCAATCATACACACAATATGCTCGATATGTGTAAATAAAACATGGCATCACAACATAACTCTACGACTCAAGTATTTATTCATTAGGCTCCGAGGAGCGAGATATTAGAAACATGGGTCTCATGACCCAACATTCAGAGCATACAAGTCAAAGCACATGCAGAAGCTTAACTTGTCTGAGTACAGACAACTAAAAATGAAGAAGGCTGAGGAGCCTAACTATCTACCAGACCCTCCCAAGGGTACTAGATCATAGCTGAGGTAACAAGCTAAACGTCGAAGTCCAAGCGGAACTACTAGAGAGACTGAAGTCTCTCTGCAAAACATAAAATAAGCAAACGTGAGTACAAATGTACCCAGCAAGACTTACATCAGAACTATCTACATATGCATCGGTATCAACAAAGGGGGTGGTGGAGTTTAACTGCAGCAAGCCAGCTTTGACTCAGTGGCTAACCTGAACTATGACTGCAAGTAACTCATTTGAGGTGGCGCACACGAGTCCACAAATCCACCATATCAATACACCACTATGGATCCGCTCCCGTCTCCCTGCGAGAACGCCATCCATAGCACTCACGCTTATCTTGCGAGTTTTAGAGTATACACTTTCACTTGTCTATGAACTATGCAAGGTGTCCAAGTTTCCATATCCGAGGAATCTGGCTATTCGAATAGATAATGATAACCCTGTAGGGGTGTACTTCTTCACACACGCTCCCACCACTTACCGTCGTTTACACGGTATGTACTCGGCAACCTTCAAGCGGAAGCCCAACGAGGGTGTCGGCCACAGCCTACCTAAACACCTAAGTCTCTCGTCCAGGTTTATCGCCTATTCAGGTTCCATCCGCAGGGAGTCCGGCCGAGGTTTCCACATACGGCCCCGAATGATGTGAATAGGGTTCCCGAGACACCAAACGGGCGCCCGGTACACCGTGCCACGGTGTATCTACCGCAACATAGCCCACCCCTAAGGTCAGCGCTACGCACGGCCACCAACACATAACCTACAAACACCAGAAACTAGTTGCAACTCCTGGACAGAGTACTAGGGTGATTAAGAATCCGAGAGGGTCAATTAAGGATCCCAATGAGTGGTAGTAGCTGTTCATGGATCACAGACACAGAACTCGGTTCCTGAGGACGGCTGCAATGAGACAACCCACCATGTACTCCTACATGGCCTCTCACCGCTACCTTTACCAAATCGTGTTCACACACTTAGCTCACACACAGTAGGACATGTTCACACACCTCTGATTCATCCCAGAAGAATCAGACCCGACACAACTCTATGCAATAGCAGGAATGACAAACAAGCATGAATGAGTAGGCACATCAGGGCTCAAACAACTCCTACTCATGCTAGTGGGTTTCATCTATTTACTGTGGCAATGATAGGTCATGCAGAGGATAAGGGGTTGAACTACCGCAGGAAGTAACAGATGAATCGTTGTTGTCCTAATGCAGTAAAAGAGAGCCGGAGCGAGAGAGTGGGATTGTATCAGAATGAACAAGGGGGTTTTGCTTGCCTGGCACTTCTGAAGATATCATTGGGTCTTCATCAGTGTCAATGATCACAGCGTTGGTACAATATCTATCGAGCGGGGACAAATACCGGCAACAGAGAAAGAAACACCATCAATGCAATGCACAATATGATGCATGATCATGACATGTCAATATGCTATGGTTTGAGCTAATGCAACTAGCAACATGTTAAATGGAGTTGGTTTGAACCCTAGGTTCAAATTTAAACTCCATATGTGGGAGTTTAAATTCTACTTCTGTGAATTGACCTAAACAGCAGCCATAAGTTGTTCTAACATGCATGAAAATGCCATAAACAGATTCCTTGAATTTTTCTGATAATTTTTCATATATAAATTATTTCATTTGGAGTTACGGTTTAATTTCTACGATTTTTTGAAGTTTAAGTCATTTTCTGGAATTTCCTGAATTGTTTTAAAACAGAAATTAATTATTGTGTCAGCATGACATCGTCATGACGTCAGCAGGTCAACGGGGCACGGTCCAGGTCCAACCTGACCAGTGGGACCCACTGGTCAGTGACCCAGTGACATTTAGTGTCACAGACAGGTGGGTCCAGTCAACGGCCACGTCAGCGAGGTCAACGGTGACGCGTGGGGCCACTGTGTTTAGATTAATCTTAATCTATTTTTGTTAGCTGGTTAGTTAGGCAGCGAGGCCCGCATGTCAGCGAGCCAGGGGGGTTAGTTAGTGGTTCAATTAGCCGCTAATGACGCGTCCACGTCATCATCGCCGGCGTTATAACCACCGGCGTAAACAGAGCACGGCGAGGTTGCTCGTCCGGCCAACTCCGGCAACGAGAGGTCGCGCGGCCGGGCGCGTTGGAAGCGGTGCAATGAGGCGCGTCCGTTGGTGGCCTCGGGCGGTGCTGGGGTGGGGTGCAATGGCAGGGACGGCGAGTTGGGCGGTGGCCAGAGTACGGCGTCGATGGGGATTGGGTCTAGGGGACGAAATTAACAGAGAGGAGAGAGGGGAAACGACGGCGGCCTCACAAGGAGTAGAACTGGGGCTCGAAGAGCTCGGGGACGACCGGCAGGCGATAGATCGATGGCGGCTCCCTCCGGTGGCCGACGTTGAAGACGAAGACGATGGCGACGGAGCAGTGTGTCCCGAGCTCGCTTGCTTCGATGGATAGGCCCGCGACATCTTGGCAAAGCGGTTGGACGACTAGGGAGGCAAGGGGTGGGCTGTGGCTGCGAGGGCAGCAAGGGGCAGCGATGGTGGCGTTCGGCCGGTGAGAGAGAGAGGGCCAGGGGAGGGGAGAGGTTGCGGGTGAGGGAGAGAGAGAGGCGAGGGGGTCTCTGGGCGTCTCCAAACGCGGTATCAGGGAGAAGGACGGGCCTCTAGCGCGAAGCAGGAGGTGGCCGTAGCTGCGCATGCATCGACACGCACCTGCTCCTACTGGTAGGAGGAAGACGACATGGTGGGGGTAGGTGGGCTGGACCAGGTAGGTGCGGGTCAGAGGCCCGGTGGGCTTTCATTTTTCTTTTGTTTCTATTTTTCTGTTTTGTTTTGTTTAATTGCCACTGAATTCAAATTCAAACAAATTTGAAAACAGTGCCAAAACTCCCCTGGATAATTTTATGTCACATAAGGTCTACTCCTCATATACATAAAATGTCTCAGGGCATTTGAAAATATATTCATTATATATTATGAATATAACTCCAAATTCAAATAGAATATTGATTTAAAATCAGAGCCCAAATAATCCCTTAGAAATGTTCCAAAATTTTGGTTTGATTTATAACTCTTTCCAAAATTGTCAGAGCTATTTCTAGGGAATTTTGGATTTACTGATTGCAATTTTAGGGTTTCTTGCCCTTTTATTAAAATGATTTCTGAGGCTTTCAATTTCCTCATTTCAACTTTCGGAATATAGACATGATGCACACATGAAGCTAGCCTAGAGCATTACCAGAAGCTAGGGATGTGACAGCTCACCCCTACTAAACAAGAATCTCGTCCCGAGATTCAAGCGTAGGGTAAGATGATGGGGGAACGCAACTAACGCAATCCTCACGATCCAGGTTGCACTTCAAATGAACGTTGATTCAATCATCATCTTTGTCTCAATGTCTTGCCCCGAGAACTCCAACTAACATGACAATGAGAGGAGATGGAAAACTCGAGAGGGATCGATCTTATCGAAGGTCGAACAACTCAGGATCAACTCACAGAGTGAGACATTGAAACATCTCTCGAGCTGATAAACAAAACACATATCGAGAGGGGAGGAAAGAAACAAATGACGAGGTTTCAATTTAGCAGGTTACAATTCCACACTTGACTAAGATGGAGCATTAATTTCAAGTAGCAAGGAGATAATTGCCATGATTTCGTAATGTGATACCATAAGGAAGGTGACTCGTGGAATTATCCCTTAAGTGGCAAAAAGAATTACTTTTGATACAGAGAACATTGGAACTCTCTATACCAGCCTAAGGCAATTTACGAGCGATCGTTTGACGGAGTTCGGGAGAGCGACACACTCGGGCTAGAATGGATGATGTGAACTACCTTGTTGAAGACAACGCAAGGGATGATTTTGCTTGCGCGTGCTCTCAAGAACTTGAGCATTTCCATATTCATCAAGTTTCTACCAACATCCGAGTCGAGGATCCTGGCAACACATCTTACTGCCTTGACGAATAGTGATGGACAATGCAGATGCATAGAAAGACAACCCTTTCTCAGATTTGACCTTAGCGAGGCCAAGGGAATGAAATCTGGATGATCGACCGAGAGACATTTAGCACTCCGCTTCTAATGTTCTCCTTGATGTACTGGTTACCACGGTCATGCTTTAAAGCATCAGCATAGCCATCAAGTAGTGGTCGGACTTCGGTATACAATAGATCCATAAGGAACAACTTCTGGAGTAAATCCTATGAAATCCTTATGGGGAGGTGGCCAACTTCCTCAATCAAGATACTACAATAATAGGTCTTCCGGCTGGGTGTGTTGGCCACGACATCCACTTTATCGGTTACAGAGAGAGCAATATTATAGTTCTTGGAGTGTGTTCCAACCATCATATCTTCCTGAGATTCAGATCTGGTTGGTGTCAGGATATTCCAGACTCATCAAGTCTAGAAAGAAAAATGAAAGTTTGCAACACAAATCGACGAGATGATGTTGCAAGACTCTCGGGGAAATGAACTACGGTAGCAAGCTCCAAAACATGAGCTGGTTCTGCTAAACACATGTGAACACGCTGTCCCAGACAAGCATGACCACATAATAGTCTTATGATAAAACTCTACCGAGTTTAGGTTGGGAACCATCATCGAGGATATCGAAGTCTTGTGCATTACCATGGTTAGCACTTAACTCCTTCTCCTAGAACAAATCAGTCAGTGGCTTGGTGTGCTAGGGACACATATGGACTGGAGGTAGCGATCCTATCAAACCATAGAATACTTCGCACATGCATGACTAACTTGGGATGATTCCAAGGAAGCAGAACAAGCTTTCTTGAATCCACGGCGGCAACTTTCACCAAATGCACGTGAATCAGAGGTAGTCACTTCTTTCATCCAAACATATGCTTCATGAGCTACCATGAAGAAATGCTTTCAAAGTTTCCAACGCTAACTTAGATGTTCAACATGAATCATGGACAAGATGATAATGTTGTCAATGGGCTCAACAAACAACCATCCACGCTTCCATATAGATGGAATTCCACAATTAAGTGAACACGGTGATAGCATTGGTCAGAACAAAGGATGTAGTGGTGTATGCCCGAGGAATCAACCTCATGTAGGACAACATTACGAACATCGTTGGTTCTGATTTGATTTGAGGATAGCCCACACTCAAATCAAAGTTTGGACAAGACAATAGATCCAATAACTGATCACGAGGACCAATCGATGAAGATATCATCTCTCTTCAACACACACACACACACACACAAAAGATATCCCTTAACACGAACTAAGCAAGACAAGCCTTTATCTTCCAACTCTCCAAGTTGTTGTTAAGCTTAACCAACTAGCTCAAGAGTATCCAACACAGATTCTTGGAGAAAGGGTGGCTACAAGAAACCAACTTGATCACGAACTCAACATAGCGATCGGGTGACAACCTGGTGATACTTCCAAGAAGATATTTGGAAAATCACAACCCACCGATATGTTATTAAGCTTGAGAACAATCTTTCTTTGCGAGGCAAGACGATGTGATCAATAGAGCAAGGGTTTGACACAATCCTAACTCATTGGTCGAATAGTGCTCCGGAAATAAGTACTAGGTAGCACGATCAATCTTAGAATGATGATTCAATAACCAACACGCTAAGAATGAGTTTATTGTCCATTAACTACCAAGCAACGGGGTTGCTAGGAGTATTGATTTCACACGTCACAGTTCACTGGTCGGCATTCCGGTTACAACAACACGAAACCGAAGAATGAATAATGATGGCGATAAGTATCATTGCGTCAAGAATTCATAAGAGGTGGTGCAATTCTCATGACATTCTTGACATAAATATGGTAACACCCCAAGGTAGAACAGAGCAAAATCTGGGTTGGCATTTTGATCCATGGAATACAACTACTTTGACCCAATCCTAGATATGGATAAGGTACTGGAGTTTGTTTCTCCTAGTCATTCTGGAATAGAATGGCTTGACGGACCACAAGAATAGCAGGCGTCGATGAACACGATTGCACAACTACTCCCGACTATCAGTTGATAGACGAGAGTCAGAAAACAACTAAAGAGGGACAACTCAAGGGAACATATAATTTTCTGAGTTGTGGATGCATAGATTAGTATGTCGAACCAAGTTCAACAGGTTTCTTCCGGATAACCCATGCACAAAGGTAGAGCTGGCAGAATCACAATTATGAATGGAGAACTCCTCAGGAGTACTCTAATGGTGATCTTTTGGTTCAAAGAACTTGTGCCTTAATGGTTCGTGGTATTTGGAAGAAGGAAATACCATGGACCTCGAGGACTATCGCAAAGGTTACTAATATCCTAAAGGAACTAGCAACACTATCAACATGAAGCAAGTAGGGTGAATCTTGGGCTTAAGAACCCAGAAGTAGAATATCTACTAATAAATGGCATCATGGGATGTTTTCGAGAATGGTGGCCAGAATCATCACACTGGGAACAGAAACATTGCTAGATCACTGAGTGGTTCTCGAAGACACCTAGGTTCATAATACTAACTCCAACATACATGTCAAGGCAACGGAGTACCTCAACAGACCGATTAGTGTGCTTAATCTAGCCCAATGGAACATCGAGAACAAGAAGAAGGGAGTTGCAAATGCATCGGACTATTTAGAAACCTGGGATGACTCGGACAGCATAACGGCTGTAAATGCTCAAAAGATTTGAGACATCCTGCAAAAATGGTGGCATAACCACTCAACATCACAATATCAAAGTTCTGAGGCCAGCTACGAACATATGGAAGTAGTAGGAACTGAACTGAGGCTTGAACTCAACAATCCTAGGCAACTACGGTTTAGTAACACGTCATCCTGAGAGATAGAAGAGAAGCCTAGTTCTTAACCCCGTAGAAAAGATAAGATGACTCAGATCAGAAGGTCATGAGGATAAGGAGTAAAAGAGCCTTACATTCCCACCCACAATCAATTCCCTTACATAACTAAAGCATTTCTAGACACGACTTCGACCAGCTTGGCTTGGTAATCCTACAGCCAGTCAGGCTCTGATACCAAAGCTGTCAAGACCCCGATTCTAAGTCACACCGATCTAGCCTGTAACACCGCATATCACTTTGCAGCCTCACACACGATATCCCCACGGGTGTCGCCTTACCATGGCCCGGGACCGTTTGCGCCTTTTGGCCCACGTATATGATAGTGTCGCTAGCATCCATATGACAGAGAACCCGGGCCGACATGACTAGTCGTGAACCCAAAGTGGCACTAACTTACGAGAACAGGCATACATGAATCAACATCGAGCATGTCGGTCAGCAGCATGTGAATCCGGGCTATAGCACTGGGCTAACAGGACTCCGGATGTCACCGCGTGACATTTCCCCGAAGGGACAGACACAGGAACAAAGTGAATCACATGCCGGCCAGTCAAGTGCTCCGGAGCAGTAGTGCTGGGCTAGCAGGACTCCGGTGAACCGGGCTGTAGCGGACTACTATGGCTCATGGAAGCACAAGACTACATTTCCCCATAAGAGAGGCTACCAAGGATAAACAACTAGGTTGTCAGATCCCACAAATACCAAGCATTTCAATCATACACACAATATGCTCGATATGTGTAAATACAACATGGCATCACAACATAACTCTACGACTCAAGTATTTATTCATTAGGCTCCGAGGAGCGAGATATTACAAACATGGGTCTCATGAACCAACATTCAGAGCATACAAGTCAAAGCACATGCGGAAGCTTAACTTGTCTGAGTACAGACAACTAAAAATGAAGAAGGCTGAGGAGCCTGACTATCTACCAGACCCTCCCAAGGGTACAAGATCATAGCTGAGGTAACAAGCTAAACGTCGAAGTCCAAGCGGAACTACTAGCGAGACTGAAGTCTCTCTGCAAAACATAAAATAAGAAAACGTGAGTACAAATGTACCCAGTAAGACTTACATCAGAACTATCAACATATGCATCGGTATCAACAAAGGGGGTGGTAGAGTTTAACTGCAGCAAGCCAGCTTTGACTCAGTGGCTAACCTGAACTATGACTGCAAGTAACTCGTTTGAGGTGGCGCACACGAGTCCACAAATTCACCATATCAATACACCACTATGGATCCGCTCCCGTCTCCCTGCGAGCACGCCATCCATAGCACTCACGCTTATCTTGCGAGTTTTAGAGTATACACTTTCACTTGTCTATGAACTATGCAAGGGGTCCAAGTTTCCATATCCGAGGAATCCGGCTATTCGAATAGATAATGATAACCCTGGAGGGGTGTACTTCTTCACACACGCTCCCACCACTTACCGTCGTTTACACGATATGTACTCGGCAACCTTCAAGCGGAAGCCCAACGAGGGTGTCGGCCACGGCCTACCTAAACACCTAAGTCTCTAGTCCAGGTTTATCGCCTATTCAGGTTCCATCCGCAGGGAGTCCGGCCGAGGTTTCCACATACGGCCCCGAACGATGTGAACAGGGTTCCCGAGACACCAATCGGGCGCCCGGTACACCATGCCATGGTGTATCTACCGCAACATAGCCCACCCCTAGGGTCAGCGCTACGCACGGCCGCCAACACATAACCTACAAACACCAGGAACTAGTTGCAACTCCTGGACAGAGTACTAGGGTGATTAAGAAGCCGAGAGGGTCAATTAAGGATCCCAATGAGTGGTAGTAGCTGCTCATGGATCACAGACACAGAACTCAGTTCCTGAGGACGGCTGCAATGAGACAACCCACCATGTACTCCTACATGGCCTCTCACCGCTACCTTTACCAAATCGTGTTCACACACTTAGCTCACACACAGTAGGACATGTTCACACACCTCTGATTCATCCCCGATGAATCAGACCCGACACAACTCTATGCAATAGCAGGCATGACAAACAAGAATGGATGAGTAGGCACATCAGGGCTCAAACAACTCCTACTCATGCTAGTGGGTTTCATCTATTTACTGTGGGAATGACAGGTCATGCAGAGGATAAGGGGTTCAACTATCGCAGCAAGTAACAGATGAATCGTTGTTGTCCTAATGCAGTAAAAGAGAGCCGAAGCGAGAGAGTGGGATTGTATCGGAATGAACAAGGGGGTTTTGCTTGCCTGGCACTTCTGAAGATATCATTGGGTCTTCATCAGTGTCAATGATCACAGCGTCGGTGCAATGTCTATCGAGAGGGGACAAATACCGGCAACAGAGAAAGAAACACAATCAATGCAATGCACAATATGATGCATGATCATGACATCTCAACATGCTGTGGTTTGAGCTAATGCAACTAGCAACATGTTAAATGGAGTTGGTTTGAACCCTAGGTTCAAATTCAAACTCCATATGTGGGAGTTTAAATTCTATTTATGTGAATTGGCCTAAACAGCAGCCATAAGTTGTTCTAACATGCATGAAAATGCCATAAACAGATTCCTTGAATTTTTCTAATAATTTTTCATATATAAATTATTTCATTTGGAGTTACGATTTAATTTCTATGATTTTTTGAAGTTTAAGTCATTTTCTGGAATTTCCTGAATTGTTTTAAAACAGAAATTAATTACTGCGTCAGCATGACATCGTCATGACGTCAGCAGGTCAACGGGGCACCGTCCAGGTCAAACCTGACCAGTGGGACCCACTGGTCAGTGACCCAGTGACATTTAGTGTCACAGACAGGTGGGTCCGGTCAACGGCCACGTCAGCGAGGTCAACGGTGACGCGTGGGGCCACTGCGTTTAGATTAATCTTAATCTATTTTTGTTAGCTGGTTAGTTAGGCAGCAGGGCCGGCATGTCAGCGAGCCAGGGGGGTTAGTTAGTGGTTCAATTAGCCGCTAATGACGCGTCCATGTCATCATCGTCGGCGTTATAACCACCGGCGTAAACAGAGCACGGCGAGGTTGCTCGTCCGGCCAATCCGGCAACGAGAGGTCGCACAGCCGGGCGCATTGGAAGCGGTGCAACGAGGCACGTCCATTGGTGGCCTCGGGCGGCGCTGTGGTGGCGTGCAACAGCAGGGATGGCGAGTTGGGCGGCGGCCGGAGTACGGCGTCGATGGGGATCGGGTCTAGGGGATGAAATTAACAGAGAGGAGAGAGGGGAAATGACGGCGGCCTCACAGGGAGTAGAACTGGGGATCGAAGAGCTCGGGGACGACCGGCAGGCGACAGATTGATGGCGGCTCCCTCCGGTGGCCGACGTTGAAGACGAAGACAATGGCGACGGAGCAGCATGTCCCGAGCTCGCTTGCTTCGATGGATAGGCCCGCGACGTCTTGGCGGAGCGGTTGGACGGCTAGGGAGGCAAGGGGTGGGATGTCGCCGCGAGGGCGGCGAGGGGCAGCAATGGTGGCGCTCGGCCGGTGAGGGAGAGAGAGCCAGGGGAGGGGAGAGGTTCCGGGTGAGGGAGAGAGAGAGGTTAGGGGGTCTCTGGGCGTCTCCAAACGCGGGATCAGGCAGAAGGACGGGCCTCCAGCGCGAAGCAGGAGGTGGCCATAGCTACGCGTGCGTCGACACGCACCTTCTCCTACTGGCAGGAGGAAGACGACGCGGTGGGGGTAGGTGGGCTGGACCAGGTAGGTGCAGGTAAGAGGCCCGGTGGGCTTTCGTTTTTCTTTTGCTTCTATTTTTCTGTTTTGTTTTGTTTAATTGCCACTGAATTCAAATTCAAACAAATTTGAAAATAGTGCCAAAACTCCCCTGGATAATTTTATGTCACATAAGGTCTACTCCTCATATACATAAAATGTCTCAGGGCATTTGAAAATATATTCATTATATATTATGAATATAACTCCAAATTCAAATAAATATTGATTTAAAATCAGAGCCCAAATAATCCCTTAGAAATGTTCCAAAATTTTGGTTTGATTTATAACTCTTGCCAAAATTGTCAGAGCTATTTCTAGGGTATTTTGGATTTACTGATTGCAATTTTAGGGTTGCTTGCCCTTTTATTAAAATGATTTCTGAGGCTTTCAATTTCCTCATTTCATCTTTCGGAATATAGACATGATGCACACATGAAGCTAGCCTAGAGCATTACCAGAAGCTAGGGATGTGACAAAGACATACTGGGCAGAAATGGAAGCCACCGCTGTTGCATCCCCAGACTCGGGTGGAAGTCGAGTACCTGCCGAGCGCTATTTTCAGGAAGTTCTGCAAGGCGTTCGTTTAATAGAGACGCTGTGCTCGAAGGATACTATATTCGAATAGCATGTATTATTGTAAAACAATATTTTGATAAATTGTAGAAACTTTCTGTACTTGTGACTGCAAGTATTATGATAATCTGAAAGATGGCAGTCGTCGGCTTCAGCCCCCATGCACATAATGCGGGGGTGTTTGCAGAAGGCGCATTTTCACACTTGATCCAATGTCTTGGTCTTACAAAGGAGGTGATAGCGCAGCGAACTAGGCAATCGGACTATGATGCTTTATCACTTTCACTTAGCCATAGGAGTTTGACATTGAGGCTACTTATATAGCCCCTGGTGGCGCCTGTGCTCGCCCGAACTCGGGGCACGTATGTGCCTGGCCGGGAAACGGCCCTTCATTACTACGGAGGTATCCTAAAGATTCCGGTATGTCATCGAGTGGTTTGACCAGTCTCACACTATATCATGACAGTCAGTTTTCGGCTTTCTCTACTGAGGTGCTCGCCTGGCCGAACCGGGGCACAATCGCAGTAGTTCTCCTGGTGCCGCCTTGGCCGATAGAGCGGAACGTAAGGCAGCAAAACACAGGAACCGGGCAAACCCAACATTTGATCAAAGACATGATTCGGAGCTGATGCATATAAGGCCAAACTCGCGACGCCGAACACTCCCTAAGGTATTCGGTCTTTATGAGGGCGGGCGGGATAACGCCCTTAGTAATAAGCCCCTAGTGTCCAGGTACGTGCAAAACTCTGACGTGGCCACATGCCAAAACGCCAGCCTCCTCCTTGGTTATACCAAGAGATCAGGGGATGTGTATCAACAAGAGACAGTAAAAAAGGTTTACGCAGGGTCTTAATCTGAAAAGAATCCTTGGAACGGGTCCCTGCTACACGTCTGCGCCTGTGTCTTCGTTGTGCCGTATGCTGGACGGGCGTAGCATGGTGTTCATCTGTAAAAGAGAGGAACTTAGTTAAAGAAAGATCATGCCGAACATGAGTTATACTAAAATAAACAAAGTATGAATCGAAATGGGTAAAATTGAGCTTTATTGTCTCTTGTTTTATATGCGCAGAGCCCCTACTACAGGGGTATACGACTATTAAGCCTTTATCAATTGTATGTTTATGACGGACTCATCTAGCCGTGTCCGTGGTCTTGACGACCTGTTTAGACGCTTTGGCTGGTGAAGCTGCTTTATTGTGGGGCTGTCAAGGCAGCCGCACTGTTTTCTGCACGGGAGGAACACTCAATGTTTTCCCTTTAATGAGATGATGCCTCGTGGACAGGGCATCTTAAGCGTAAGAGATGCATAATGCGGTATTGCGTTAAAGCGGGCGGAAGCTTCGCGTCCCAGCAGTGCTTGATAGCTACTTGAGAATGGGGCGATGTGGAAAGTTAGATGTTCGCAACGGAAGTTATCGGGGGAGCCGAACATAACTTCTAGCCGGAGAGAACCTATGCAACGGGCATCCGGGCCTCGCGTTACCCCTTGAAAGGAGGTATTGCTATGGCGAATTTTAGTTGGGTCTATCCCCATGTTGCGGATTGTGTCCTGGTATAACAGGTTTAGACCACTGCCGCCGTCCATCAGGACATTTGTAAAATGGAGTCCGCCGATTATTGGATCTAATACCAAGGCAGTCCAGCCTGCGTTCCGGATACTTCTAGAGTAATCCTGATGGTCGAAGGTGATTGGTTTTAACAACCATTGGCGAGACTCCTCTGGGATAGGCCATATGGCGCGTATCTCTTGTGGCGCTGTTCTGTTCGTCACGTGAAGTAAGTTTACTGTTTTGACTTCTTGTGGGAAATCCTTTTGTTTCCTGGTGCTCTGCTTGTGGGGTTCGTCATCGCCCTCACTCGGTGTGTCGATCCCCTTGTGTTCGGCATTGAGCTTGTCGGTTTGCTTGAAAACCCAACAATCTCTGTGGTATGATTCGCAGGCTTCCCGGGAGTAATGTGTATTTGACATATCTTGTCCAAGATTTTGTTTAAGTTGTTTAGCTCGTCCCTGTTATCCTTGAGGGGCGGCTTTCTCTGATTCTGCCATGAGCTTTTGAATCCGTCATTGACCGCCGTGCTGTTTGGGCTGTTTCCCTTATTCCGGCGCTGGTCCTTGCTGCGTCGGGGTTTTCTGTTTCCATCCCTAATTTCAGATGTACTTGGGTCGCTGGTGCTGCATCTTGCCAACCAGCTGTCCTCTCCTGCACAAAAGCGGGTCATGAGGCTTGTCAATGCGGCCATTATTCTTGGCTTTTCTTGGCCGAGGTGTCTGGCGAGCCATTCGTCTCGAACGTTGTGCTGAAAAGCTGCTAGGGCTTCGGCATCCGGACAGTCGACTATCTGATTCTTTATAGTAAGAAATATGTTCCAGAATTTCCGGGATGACTCTCCGGGTTGTTGAGTTATGTGACTGAGATCGTCTGCATTCGGAGGGCGGACATAGGTCCCTTGAAAATTTGCCCGGAAAGCATCCTCAAGCTCTTCCCAACTTCCAATGGTGTTTTCGGGAAGGCTTTTGAGTGAATGCTAGGCTGGCCCTTTAAGCTTGAGGGGTAAGTATTTTATGGCGTGGAGATCATCTCCTCTGGCCATGTGTATGTGGAGGATATAATCCTCGATCCATACCCCAGGGTCTGTTGTTCCGTCGTACGCCTTTATGTTTACGGGCTTGAATCCCGCTGGAAATTCATGGTCCAGCACCTCATCGGTGAAACATAGGGGGTGTGCGGCGCCCCTGTATTTGGGTGTGCTGTGATGTTCGGATATTTGTTGTGTTGCATTGCTTACTAGAGCTTGCTTTCTTGGCCCGTATATAGATCGGGCTGGGCCGTCTTTTTGATGCGGATCCTTTGGTGGATCGCGTGCCGGCTTGTGTGCGGCGCCGCTTGCCGCTCCATGCTGGCCATGCGGTCTTCCATCCGACCGGATGGCTTTCCTATTCTTTGACTGCGGGGGTTCTAAGGCCTCCTCGTCAAATTCAGGCAGTAGCTTTTGCTTTGGATAGCTTTTTGTGCAGCGACTACCGGCATATTTGTCTGCGATGTTGCGTACTTTGCTCCATCTAATTCTGAGTGCATCTTCCGCAGTTTTGAGCTTCCACTTCTACTTTTTCAGGCTATGCGCAGTGGCGACGAGCCTTTTGTGGAGGTTCTTCTGCTCCATGAGTTTATCCGGCGTAAGGTTGTCTGGACTGTTGTTTTCACCGGGGATGGGGTGTTCGGTTTGTTTATCCAAGTTTCCCTGTTCGGACGCTTGCTCGAAGGCATGTTCGTCGTCCGCCGGCTCGTCCTGCTCTATGGTTGGGTCTGTATGACTGCTGTCTCTGTCGAGGCGGGGCTTGGAGCGGCGCTTACGTCGCCGCTTTGATTGCTTTTCGAGTGAACGATCCCTTGTTGCATCTCTGTGTTCCTCGTCGTCGCTTCCTTTGGGTGTGTCCACCATATATACATCATGAGATGAGGTGGCTGTCCAGTGCCATATAGGCATTGGTTCGTGTTCATCTCCTACATCGTCGTCCATACCGTTGATGTCTTCGGAATCGAAGTCGAGCACGTCGTTTAAATTATCGACAGTGGCTATGAAGTGGGTGGTGGGTGGGCTTTGAATTTCTTCATCATCCGCATCCCAACCTTGTTGACCATAGTCAGGCCAGGGCTCTCCTGATAAAGAGGGAGACTTTAGTGAATTCAGAATATCGATGAAGGGCGAGTGCTGAAAGATGTCCGCGGCGGTGAACTCCATGATCGGCACCCAATCGGGTTCGATCAGTCGGGGCACAGAGGGCTCGGAGTCTGGAGAGGAGTCGGGCTCCTTGGAGTCACGGGCTTTGCATAGAATAGGGCTGGTGCTCGGCTCGATCTCCGTAGAGATTGCAGCCCCTGAGGCGGTGTCTAACCACCTATCCTCGATTGGCGTGATTGGCTCCGAGCTAGGGGTCGGAGCGGACACAGGTGCGGCCTCCAGGGCACTGTTCGGTGGCAGAGCTAAATCATGCCCATCGTGACAGTGCGGCGCGCTCAGCTGTGGCTTGAATCCGTCGAAGATCGAGTCTCCGCGGATGTCGGCCGTGTAGTTCAAACTTCCAAATCTGACCTGATGGCCAGGGGCGTAGCTTTCGATCTGCTTCAGATGGCCAAGCGAATTGGCCCGCAGTGCAAAGCCGCCGAATACGAAGATCTATCCGGAGAAAAAAGTCTCACCCTGGATCGCATCGCTGTTGATGATTGGAGAAGCCATCGGGCCTAAAAGTGATGACATAGAGGAACTCTCAATGAAAGCACAAATGTCAGTGTCTAAACCGGCGGATCTCGGGTAGGGGGTCCCGAACTGTGCGTCTAGGCCGGATGGTAACAGGAGGCAGTGGACACGATGTTTTACCCAGGTTCGGGCCCTCTTGATGGAGGTAAAACCCTATGTCCTGCTTGATTAATATTGATGATATGGGTGGTACAAGAGTAGATCTACCACGAGATCAGAGAGGCTAAACCCTAGAAGCTAGCCTATGGTATGATTGTTGTTCGTCCTACGGACTAAAACTCTCCGGTTTATATAGACACCGGAGAGGGCTAGGGTTACACAGAGTCGGTTAGAATGGTAGGAGATCTACATATCCGTATCGCCAAGCTTGCCTTCCACGCCAAGGAAAGTCCCTTCCGGACACGGGACGGAGTCTTCAATCTTGTATCTTCATAGTCCAGGAGTCCGGCCGAAGGTATAGTCCGGCCATCCGGACACCCCCTAATCCAGGACTCCCTCACACGTGATACTTCGAGTCGTGACAGAGTAGGACTCCTGAGATTCTGTGCCATCCACAGAAGAAAAATAGTTCCAAACTCAAAAAAACTAAGTCTAGAAAATTCTGGCTAGGCAGTTTTTAGAACATTTGTAGACTTTTTCGAAAAAATTTGTTGCGGAGCAAAAAAAGAGAGAAAAAAGTGAAAAAAAATTCAGAGTGTGCTCCTCCCTTGTTTACATGCAGCGCCTCTAGGCTCGCGTCTCTAGTACGGTCTAGCCTAGGACCAACACAGTACTGTCGTTGAGCGTTTATTCAACTTTGCATATCTGATTTGATTATTGCTGACCCCCTTTTTCTACCATATTATAAGCCTTCCCAGCTCCACATACATCTACGTCATGCGTTTGACTCTCCGTGGTAATCGCTCTATCCAAGCTTTGAGAGTTTTGACTACAACGGTTGCCGATCACCGCCTGCTGCTGGGTAAGAACTGGTAAGAATTTGAGATTTGCTTGCCGGATTTGTGACACTCCACCACCGCCATTTTCTAGTAGTCTGTAGGATCATATTCTTGTGTGTTTCTATTGCTGCTAACCATGGCAGGATCACAACTCGACGCGATTGATAAGTTTCAGCAAATGATGAGCGGACAGGTGGAAGATGTGCTAAACAGATTTGAAGAGGCCATGGAGAAGATAGATGGCATTGAGAAGGCATTCGAAACAAAGCTCGATAACAAGTTTAATGAATTGCTCGCGCGTCTTCCACCGCCCGCTGCACCTGTCGCACCTCTACAACAACAACAACAACAACAACAACACCGTCTTCCAAATCAAGTGGGATGAGCACAACGCGTTCCCATTGAGCCTGGTCAAACTTCTGGTGCTGCTGTACCTACTATTGGTGCTTCTGTCTCTCCTGCTGCTACTGCAGAGGTGGAGGACCATTACGAGGATGAGGTTGATCAAAATCAGAACTATGTGCAACCACCAGCACCACCACCACCAGGTCGTCCTCATGCATATCATCGCAACGGTAGGGCTGCACCACCACCTGAGGTACATGACCATCTTCCTAAACTAAAATTGAATATTCCACCATTTGAGGGTAGATATGTTCCTGATATATATCTTACTTGGGAGTTAGAAACTGAAAAACGATTTACATGTTTACAATATCCTGAGGAGAGACGTGATCCTGGTGCTATTTGTGCTTTCACTAGCTTTGCATGTGTTTGGTGGTCTAAACATTGTCGATTATATCCTATTCCAGCTACTTGGGCTGCTTTGAAAACTGCTATGCGTACTCGTTGGGTTCCACCATATTATCAACGTGAATTACTTCAAAAATTGCAGCGCTTAAGACAAGGAAAAAATTATGTAGAAGAATATTATCAAGAATTACAAACTGGCATGATTAGATGTGGTATTGTTGAGGAGAATGAAGCTATGCTTGCACGTTTTATGGGTGGATTAAATAGAGAGATTCAGACCATTCTAGAGTATAAGGAGTATACTAATATCACTCGTTTATTCCATCTTGCTTGTAAAGCTGAACATGAAGTGCAGGATCGACAGCATTGGTGCGAACTAACTTTTCTGCAGTTCGATCTTCATCATGGACACCACGTGCATCCTCTACTTCCACTCCACCAGCACCTCCATCAGGTGCCACCTCCAGCCGTGATACAAGAAAGCAGGCACAACCACCACTCTCTGCCAAGAGCACACCTGCCGGGCCTGCGCAGAGCTCTTCTTCTTCCATGGCATCAACAAGGCACACAAGTGATATTATTTGTCGTCGTTGTAAGGGAAGAGGACATTTTGCGAGAGAATGCCAATCTCAGCGTGTGATGATTGCTATTGAGGATGGTGGGTATGAGTCCGCTAGTGACTATGATGAGGAGACTTTGGCTTTTATTACACGTGAAGAACACGGTGGAGATGATTCTGATCATGAGACGCAATACATGGCTCCTGAAGATGCTGACATGTATGAATGTTTAGTTGCTCAACGTGTTTTGAGTGTGCAGGTCACACAAGCTGAGCAAAATCAGAGGCATAATTTGTTCCATACAAAGGGAGTTGTGAAGGAATGTTCTGTTCGCGTCATCATAGATGGAGGGAGCTGCAATAACTTGGCTAGCATGGAGATGGTGGAGAGGCTATCTCTCACCACAAGACCACATCCATATCCTTACTACATCCAATGGTTCAACAACAGTGGCAAGGTTAAGGTAACACGTATTGTTCGTGTGCATTTTAGTATCTCTACATATGCTGATTATGTTGATTGTGATGTGGTACCTATGCAAGCATGTTCCTTATTACTTGGTAGACCATGGCAATTTGATAAAAATTCTGTACACCATGGTAGAAACAATCAGTATACTCTTGTTCATAAGGATAAAAATATTACTTTGCTTCCTATGACTCCTGATTCCATTTTGAAAGGTGATATTAATAGAGCTAATAAAGCAAAACAGGAGAAAAAAAAGTGAAAATCAGATTGTGGCAAAAGAATTTGAGCAACAAATGCAGCCTAATAATAAACCATCTAGTGTTGCTTCTGAAATTAAATCGAAAAGTGCATGTTTAATTGCCACCAAATCTGATATTGATGATTTAGATTTTAGCAAATCTGTTTGTTATGTTTTTGTGTGCAAAGAGGCATTATTTTCATTCGAGGACGTGCCTTCCTCTTTGCCTCCTGCTGTCACTAACATTTTGCAGGAGTTCGCTGACGTCTTTCCACAAGACGTGCCACCGGGATTACCACCTATTCGAGGGATTGAGCATCAAATTGACTTAATTCCTGGTGCATCATTACCCAATTGTGCACCATACCGTACCAATCCATAGGAGACGAAGGAGATTATGCGTCAAGTACAAGAACTGCTCGACAAAGGTTATATACGCGAATCACTTAGTCCTTGTGTCGTTCCTATCATTTTAGTGCCGAAAAAGGATGGTACGTCACGTATGTGCGTTGATTGTAGAGGCATTAATAACATTACTATTCATTATCGTCATCCTATTCCTAAGCTATATGATATGCTTGATGAATTGTGTGGCTCTACAATATTCTCCAAAGTTGATTTGCGTAGTGGATACCATCAAATTCGTATGAAATTGGGAGATGAATGGAAAACAACATTTAAAACTAAGTTTGTATTATATGAGTGGTTAGTCATGCCTTTTGGGTTAACTAATGCACCTAGTACTTTCATGAGGTTAATGAACGAAGTTTTACGTGCTTTCATCGGACGATTTGTGGTAGTTTACTTTGATGACATATTGATTTATAGCAAATCTTTGGAGGAACATTTGGAACATTTACGTGCTGTTTTTATTGCTCTACGCGATGCACGTTTGTTTGGTAACCTTGGAAAGTGCACCTTTTGCACCGATCGAGTATCTTTTCTTGGCTATGTTGTTACTCCACAGGGAATTGAAGTTGATAAAGCCAAGATTGAAGCTATTGAGAGTTGGCCGCAGCCCAAAACGGTCACACAAGTGAGGAGTTTCCTTGGCCTCACTGGTTTCTATAGGCGTTTTGTGAGAGATTTCAGCACCATTGCTGCACCTCTCAATGAGCTTACAAAGAAGGATGTGCCTTTTGTTTGGGGTACCGCACAGGAAGAAGCATTCACGGTATTGAAAGATAAGTTGACACATGCTCCTTTACTCCAACTTCCTGATTTTAATAAGACTTTTGAGCTTGAATGTGTTGCTAGTGGAATTGGATTGGGAGGTGTGTTATTACAAGATGGCAAACATGTTGCATACTTTTCTGAAAAATTGAGTGGGCCTAGTCTGAATTATTCTACTTATGACAAAGAATTATATGCTCTTGTCAGACCTTAGAAACATGGCAACATTATTTATGGCCCAAGGAATTTGTTATACATTCTGATCATGAATCTTTGAAACACATTAAAAGTCAAGCAAAACTGAACCGTAGACATGCTAAATGGGTTGAATTCATTGAGACTTTTCCTTATGTCATTAAACCCAAGAAGGGTAAATAAAATGTTATTGCTGATGCATTGTCTCGTCGTTATACTAGACTTTCACAACCTGACTTTAAAATATTTGGTTTGGAGACCATCAAAGATCAATATGTCCATGATGCTGAATTTAAAGATGTACTGTAGAATTGTAAGGAAGGGAGAACTTGGAACAAGTTCGTTCTTAACGATGGATTTGTGTTTCGTGCTAACAAGCTATGCATTCCAGCTAGCTCCGTTCGTCTTTTGTTGTCGCAGGAGGCGCATGGAGGAGGATTAATGGGACACTTTGGCATCAAGAAGACAGAGGATATACTTGCTACACATTTCTTATGGCCAAAGATGAGATGGGATGTTGAGCGTTTTGTTGCTCGCTGCACTACATGTCAAAAAGCTAAGTCACGACTCAATCCTCATGGTTTATATATGCCTTTGCCTGTACCTAGTGTTCCTTGGGAGGATATATCTATGGACTTTGTTTTAGGTTTACCTTGAACAAAGAAGGGGAGGGATAGCATATTTGTTGTCATGGATAGGTTCTCGAAAATGGCACACTTTATACCATGTCATAAAAGCGATGATGCTGTTAATGTTGCTGATTTGTTATTTCGTGAAATTATTCGCTTGCATGGTGTGCCAAATACTATTGTTTCAGATCGTGATACTAAATTTCTTAGCCACTTTTGGAGATTTTTATGGGCTAAGTTGGGGACTAAGCTGCTTTTTAGTACTACTTGTCACCCCCAAACTGATGCACAAACTGAAGTAGTCAATAGAACATTGTCTACTATGCTTAGGGCTGTTTTGAAGAATAACAAGAAAATGTGGGAAGAATGCTTGGCTCATATTGCATTTGCTTATAATCGTTCATTGCATTCTACTACTAAGATGTGCCCTTTTGAAATTGTGTATGGTTTCCTACCTCGTGCACCTATTGATTTGTTGCCTCTTCCATCTTCCGAGAAGGTTAATTTTGATGCTAAAGAACATGCTGAATTGATTTAAAAAATGCATGAGTTAACTAAGGAAAACATTGAGCGTATGAATGCTAAATATAAACTTGCTGGAGATAAGGGTAGAAAACATGTTGTGTTTGCACCTGGAGATCTTGTTTGGTTACATTTGCGTAAGGATAGATTTCCTAATTTGCGCAAATAAAAGCTAATGCCACGTGCTGATGGTCCTTTTAAGGTGTTAGAGAAAATAAATGATAATGCATATAAACTTGAGCTGCCTGCAGATTTTGGGGTTAGTCCCACTTTTAACATTGCAGATTTGAAGCCTTATTTGGGTGAGGACGATGAACTTTCATTGAGGACGACTTCATTTCAAGAAGGGGAGGATGATGAGGACATCAATACCATTGTTACACCCACAGCGCCTGCTGCTATACATACTGGACCAATTACTAGAGCTCGCGCACGCCAATTGAATTATCAGGTACTTTCGTTTCTTGGTAACAATTCTAATGTTCATGAGAATATGATGCTGCCTAAATTGGATACATTTGTCTTGCTTACAAATGAAGGGCCTAGCTTGGACAAGAAAGATGAACCTTGGAACAAGTTCAAGCATGGAGATGATGGCATGCGCAAGGGGATCCGGAATGGAGTAACAAGTGATGATTTCAGGACTTTGAAGCCACCATAAGGAGTGCATGAAGCCTTGGACGAAATATACAAGATGCCCCTTCATAAATTTCGTCCAGAGGCTATTTTAGGTGCTACGTCACCTTATTATTGGGCCAGGCCCATGTATTTTCGAAATACTTAAGTATAGGCTATTTTTAGAGTCCGTATGTGTGGGGAAACAAGAGTTAGGGTTGGTTTCGGACCCCTCCTCCAAGGGCCACGAAATTCCCCCCTCTTCCTCCATATATACAGCCCTTAGGGCATCGTTTAGACTTTGGGTTTTGTTTAGATTAAAAGTTCGCCATAGCTGCAACTTCGCGTACTTCGTTTGTGTCCAATGACCAGACCAAGACGTCACAGAACCCCACCTTGATCAATAAAGCTTTCATCTTATATTCGCAATATCCAGATTGCAATCTCAGTTTCATGCTTGTTCTTCGTTTGCTCGCAGGAAACAGACCCTCGTGGTCAGGTTGATCATGCTCTGGCGTGGTCAATAACCCCTCGGAGTTGGTTTAGCGATTGCTAAGGCGCGACGTCCTCGCACGTTCGTAGTCGGATCGTCAAAGTCGACTTCCTCTAAAACGATAGCCACCATCTCATCGAAAGACGGGAAACCTTTGCCTCTATCAACAACCAAGGATGATGCATGTCCGGTTTAAATATGCATGGCATGGCAAAGTGCACAAACAATACTACAAGTTAAGTGGAGCTCAATATGCAACAACATGCATATTGACAAAACACCACATTCAATTATTTAGCTCTCTCCCGTTTACGTGCCCATCAATATTAAATGTTGTTAAACATGTAAAGAGGTGAAGCATAAGTAAACCAGTTATTTAGGCAAGTTTAAATGAGGCCGGAACAACAAACAACTATTCCGGAAAATCCCCATGTGCATATTTTAGATTTGGTACTGTTCTACCTAAAACCATATTTTATTGTTGTTAAACAGGAAAATAAAGTGCAACATGTTAATCTATGCATTCTTCTACCCCATTTACATATATAATTTATTTAAAACCGAGCTACGGTTATTTAGTTATGAAATAAATCATTTTAACATGGCATTTGAGCAAATTAACGCAAATAGCAATTTAAACATCTCAAACATGCATGAAAGTTGGATATTGTGAAACTAGATAAAATTCTAAGCAAGTTACATATATAAAACATTTTAAACCGATGCACAGTTATTTAGGTGTGAGCATTTTAAAATGATGGCATATTCTGTAATTATGCATGTGAAGGAAAATTAGTAAATTCGTCCAGGAAAAAAACAGGTCCACGGGCTGAATCTACCTAGCCCAACAAACACAGGAGAGGGGCTGGGCGCTGCTCACATGGGCCAAGGCCCGTCTAGTGGAGATGTGGCAGCAGGGAAGCGGATTGGGCCAAATATCGCTGCATGCGTGGCGCGGTCGATGCAGAGGGTCAACGCGGGGCGCGCCTGACTCGTCCTCGACTCGTTCCTGCAGCAGGGACCGAGCAGGAGCTCGATGCGGACGACAGCGGCGAAGAGCTCGCCGGATCCGCCTGATCCGGGCGAGGCAGCGGCAGGGGACGCCGGAAACGGGCAGGACCACGGCGGCGGCACCTAGATCCTGCGGCCATGGGGAACCTTGACCATGGCGGGAGAGAGAGAGAGAGAGAGGTTAGAGGGGGGAGGAGAAAGAGACGGCCAGGGAAAGGAGCAGGGCTGCGGGGTACTGGCCTGGTCGGCTTGTCCGACGACGGCGCTCACCGGCGACAAGGTAAGGAGGAGGAGGGGGTTTGGCCGGCGCGGGGATGCCCCAAATCGAGCGGGAGGAGCTCGGGAGCGACGTACGGGCGACGGTGGTGAGATCCGGGCCTGGGCGGGCCCCGGATGGGCTTCACGGCCCATGGCGGCTGGTGGTGGAGGAGGCGCCAAGTGGCGGCGGGGGAGAGGGTGGCTGCGGAAATTGAGGAGGGGGGTAGGTGGCTGGAGGCTGAGAGGTTAGGGGAGGGTCTAGGGGTAGGTTTAGACTAGGGTTATGATAGAAATGAGAGGAGGGGCATCTATTTATAGACAGGGGTCTAGGAGAGGGGTTTTTATCTGTTTTCGGACCGTTCGATCAACATCGGATGGTTCCGGATAGAGGGGGAACTAGGTGGGCTGTGTAGGAGGGAAGGGAGGGCAGCTCGGCAACAGTTTTCGGAGACCGAAAACGTCCGACGATTTGACCGACTATATTGTCGCTATAGTTATCCGTTGGGGCGTCAAACGTGCTCCGAATGCGATGAAACTTGGCGGGCGACCTACTGACAACATAACAACCCCGCATGCCAACTTTCAACCCATTCCGAGAACATTTTCCGACCACTTATAAAATAATATTTCGGACGTGCCGCGGGCACGTGCAAGTGTGTCTAGGCTCAGAACGGACAACGGAAGGAACGGGGAGGCCGGACGGATGCAAGTTTTGAAAACGTGATGATGCAATGCACATGATGACATGACAAGATGCAATACGCAAGCGAATGACAAGGCAACAACAGCGAATAACTGGAAGACACCTGGCGCGTCGGTCTCGGGGCGTTACAGTTGGCAAGAATCTTCGTGTTGGACAGGCCATCCTAATTACTATCAGGAACACCCACCGCCCAGGCTTGAGGATGATGATCGTCGTCGATATCATCTAGAACTACCTATGTGTGTGTGGCTATATTATCTAGACCTACATATGATGATCGTCATCGATATCATGTAGAACTACATATGATGATCGTCGTCAATATTATCTAGAACTACATATGATGATCGTCGTCGATATCACCTTGTACTGCTTCAGGATGCATGTTGAGTATATATGAAATTATTATCTAGTACTCCCTCCGTTCCAAATTACTCGTCGTGGTTTTAGTTCAAATTTGAACTAAAACCACGATGAGTAATTCGGAACCAAGGGAGTACTACCTAGTACATGTAATGCTTTATGAAATTGATATCTAGTAGTACCTAGTATCTGGAAATTGCGGTTTTATTGAAGCTGAAACGGGGTAGGAAGCCGGGGGGGATGATGAAAGACATAGCAGTAACGCGGGGCCAGGAAATCGCTACAGCTAATTAATAGTAGCGCGTTCTGGAAATGCGCTGCTGATATAGTCCATAGTAGTAGCGCGGGTGCAGACCACGCTACTACTAACTGTCAGCTGTAGCGCCTTATTGGTAGCACGGCAGGCCACGCTGCTGATAGCCTCAAAACCCGCACTACTACTAGGGTTTCCCTAGTAGTGTGGAGTAGGGTATTACACCACAATGGTTGCTGGAACCAGTATAAATTATCGTGTCTCTTGTTCCTTGGGTTTGGCGAGCTAGGCCTTGAGATCGTTGCGAGAGCGAGCTAGGGAGAGATCTTCATGCACACCCCAGAGTTCGAACCTCAAGGGTTTGCCGGAACCTGGAATCCGACAAATTTCGGTGAGAACAAAATAATTTCAACTGATAACGGTGAGTTGGCAAGGCCAGCTCGGTAAGACGGAGATCCATATCGGTGAGGCCGAACTGTTAGGGCTTCTGGCTGTGGCTATGTCATATGAACTAGGTGGCGCCAGGTAGGAAATATTGGTGGGGCCGAGTTAGAGTTTAGGGTTTTGACATATTTGGATGGAGAAAGTGGTTGAGGGTTTTGGAGCAATATCACTAAGCATTTGAGCAAGCAAGCCATTAAGCAACACCTCATCCCCTTTTAATAGTATTGGCTTTCCTATGGACTCAATGTGATCTTGGATCACTAAAATAGAAATGAAGAGACTTGAGCTTTTAGCCAATGTGTGTCCTTAGCATTTTGAGGGGTCCATATTTCCAGTCCATGCCATGCCATTCATTGAACTTCCTGAAATATTTATCCTGAATGGATATTAGTTCAACGAGCTATATGTTGTTATGAATTACAAAAACCACCCAGGGATTAGCTGCACTTTCATGGCATCGTCCAACCGTTTCTACATTTGTGCTGGCAGTGCGGCCAACGGGCGGACGCATTTCGTCCACCCGCTTGAAATTTGGATAAATAAAATGGAAAAGTAGAATTTAGGCACCGCAACCATGGTTCATGTCGGTCAGAGCGTTAGCGGCCAACACACATGCCAACCTACAAAATGAACACCCCCCATAGTTTCACACCGGGAAACATAGCCAGTGGCCGCTAGCACACATGCCAACCTACAAAATGACCACCCCCATAGTTTCACACCGGGAAACATAGCCAGCGGCCACCCGCACACATGCCAACCTATAAAAAATAGCCATACTTCATGTCTCGCGACATCCCTAGTTCATGCTGGCACACAAGCCGGCTGAATCATCTTGCTTGAGCATATCCTTTTGCCTCTTCTCGAACCAACTTCATTTTTCTGGGACATCTTTCTCAAGTCCACAGTCATGAAAGCCAGCGCCGCCTCTTTTGCTTTGGTGTTTGCAATCCGAGCCTCAATCTCGAGCTTCCTCTTCTTGATGGCCTCCTCCATGTTGAGCTTCTTCATTTGGATCTCCATGCAGGCCTTCATTTTCTCCTCTTTTTCTTGGCACTTCCGCTCGTCCCTTACTTCCTTTTGGGTCATCATGCCTTGCAAAGTTTCTAGCAAGGCGAAAGATACCACATCATGCTTTTCGTCCACCTTCGAGTTGGTCTTGCCCCTCGGCCTCTTCACTCCGTATTCATCCCTAGCCACGGCCGCTGGCCCTCCATTCTTCTATAGAGTGGCATATTGATCTTTGAACTTGGGCAATCTTTGATGAGTGTCAAACAATGGGTCAGGGTGAATGGCTTGTTCGCATCCCGGGCCTTGAAGGCTTCAAAAGTTTGGAATGCCTACACAATCAAAGTGAAGGACACAAAATTGCAAAAAATATGAACATGTAATAGGAACGAAGAGAAGAAGTTCATACCAAGTCACCGCCACCTAGGCCACTCACATGACGGGATTGAACGCTCTCAAGCGCGACACAAAACTTGTTGCATTCTTGTTGTATGAACCCCCATCTCTTTTGCATTGAGTTGATGCCACGGGTGCTCGCAAACTTGTAGGGTAGCAACTTCCTACATTCTTGAAAGGTCTTACGAACTCTCCCCCAAAAAATGACACCTTTTTGCTCGACGCTGGTCTTGGGATCTTGCCCTATTTCCTTCCAACTCTCACAAATAAACTTGCCTCCTCTTTGGTGTATGATCCTCTATGGATGCTTTGATTCCTCTTTTGTGCATGCGCTCTTTAGGTGATCTCATCGATGAACAATGGCTGCTCCTCAATGTCTACACCCTCTTCTTCCTCTTTGCAATAGATGTCTTTGAAAGCGTAGGTTTACTCCCAGAGGGGGGTGAATGGGAGATTTTTAGAAATTCGTCAAACTCTTATGAATTTGACGAAGATCATAGTGAATTAATAGAAACACTAGGGGAACTAAATTATCACAAAAACAAAAGGCATGCATACAACATATATAAAAGTAAAGAACATGTAATCATAGAAGCATTCAAGCATGAGAAAGATGAACTGAGGAATGAAAAACAGCATGATGAAAGTCTTGAGTTGAAATTATTAAGTAGATAGATCGCAAATTCTTCAGCAGCAGAATAAGTAAAGGTAAAGGGGGTGAGGAATTTGAAACTAGGTAGGCTCGGTGAAGACACGCCAATTTGGTAGACCAGTTCAGTTGTTGTATCAACTATACGTCTGGTTGAGGCTGTTGAGTTGTACTCCAAAGACACTAAGCATTCACCATATTCCTCTCGAGCTAAGGTCACAGCAGACTGATACGTCTCCAGTGTATCTATAATTTTTGATTGCTCCATGCTATATTATCTACTGTTTTGGGCAATATTGGGCTATATTATCCACTTTTATATTATTTTTGGGACTAACCTATTAACCGGAGGCCCAGCCTAGATTTGCTGTTTTATGCCTATTTCAGTGTTTTGAAGAAAAGGAATATCAGACAGAGTCGAAACGGAATAATCAACTAGAGAAGTTATTTTTGGAAGGAAACACACCTGATGGACTTGGACACCACGTCAGAAGATACGGGAGCTGCCCACGAGGGTGGGGGCGCGCCCACCCCCCAAGGCCGCGCCCCCTGCCTCGTGGGGCCCCCGTGGCTCCCCTGACGTGCTTCTTCTACCTATATAACTCCATATACCCCAAAACTTCCAGAACGGAGATGAGATCAGGAGTTCCACCGCCAGAAGCCTCCGTAGCCACCAAAAAGCCAATCTAGACACGTTCCGGCACCCTGCCGGAGGGGGCAATCCCTCTCCGGTGGCCATCTTCATCATCCCGGTGCTCTCCATGACGAGGAGGCAGTAGTTCTCCCTCGGGGCTGAGGGTATGTACCAGTAGCTATGTGTTTGATCTCTCTCTCTCTCGTGTTCTTGAGATGATACGATCTTGATGTATCGCGATCTTTGCTATTATAGTTGGATCCTATGTTTCTCCTCCCCCTCTTCTCTCTTGTAATGAATTGAGTTTCCCCTTTGAAGTAATCTTATCGGATTGAGTCTTTAAAGATTTGAGAACACTTGATGTATGTCTTGGTGATCAACTTGCGGGTTTCGTGACATTGGAAACCTATGCATAGGGGTTGGCACACGTTTTCGTCGTGATTCTCCGGTAGAAACTTTGGGGCACTCTTTGAGGTCCTTTGTGTTGGTTGAATAGATGAATCTGAGATTGTGTGATGCATATCGTATATTCATACCCACGGATACTTGAGGTGACATTGGAGTATCTAGGTGACATTAGGGTTTTGGTTGATTTGTGTCTTAAGGTGTTATTCTAGTACGAACTCTAGGGCTATTTGTGACACTTATAGGAATAGCCCAACGGATTGATTGGAAAGAATAACTTTGAGGTGGTTTCGTACCCTACCATAATCTCTTCGTTCGTTCTCCGCTATTAGTGACTTTGGAGTGACTCTTTGTTGCATGTTGAGGGATACTTATGTGATCCAATTATGTTAACATTGTTGAGGGAAATTACACTAGCGAAAGTATGAACCCTAGGCCTTGTTTCCACGCATTGCAATACCGTTTACGCTCACTTTTATCATTACTTACCTTTCTGTTTTTATAATTTCAGATTACAAATACCTTTATCTACTATCCATATACTACTTGTATCACCATCTCTTCGCCGAACTAGTGCACCTATACAATTTACCATTGTATTGGGAGTGTTGGGGACACAAGACTCTTTATTATTTGGTTGCAGGGTTGCTTGAGAGAGGTCGTCTTCATCCTACGCCTCCTACGGATTGATAAACCTTAGGTCATCTACTTGAGGGAAATTTGCTACTGTCCTACAAAGCTCTGCACTTGGAGGCCCAACAACGTCTACAAGAAGAAGGTTGTGTAGTAGACATCAAGCTCTTTTCTGGCGCCGTTGGTGGGGAGGTTAGCGCTTGAAGGTATATCTTTAGATCTTGCAACCGAGTCTTTTAGTTTCTTGTTTTATCACTAGTTTAGTTTATAAAAGAAAACTATAAAAAATGGAATTGAGTTTGTCTCATACGCTTCACCTTTTTAATATCTTTCGTGAGTATGATGGAAAGGATAATTGTGCTCAAGTGCTAGAAGAAGAAATCTATAAAATGTTTGGCACTAAATATTTGAATGATGAGCATGATTGCAATGTTGTGAGTACGAATTCTTTGAATATCCATGACACTAATGATGATTGCACTAGTTATGATGAAAATGTCTCCTATAAACTTGTCAATTTTTTTGGAGTGCATTGGGTTTGTAAGTACACACCAAATAGGGAAGATAGATATTGCAAGAAGCATAAGTACTTAGAACCAAATGGTTGCAAGAAGAGCTAGATGAATGTGCTGAAAATTTAAATTATCTTGGCCGTACTTGTGGACTTTGCAACGAAAGTGGTCATTTAGCTATCCGATGCAAATTGTTTCACAATCTAATCGTGTCCAAAAATTGTGATGACTTGATTTCCCTTGCACATTATAATGAACTTAGTCTGCTTATGGGTTATGAAGAAATGAAATGTTTAACTAATGATCTTCCAGAATTTGCCCGTTACAAACTTCTTGGCTTTGATCTAGAAGAAATTTATATGTATTGTGCGGTGAATTGCATTGAAAATCCTTATATTGCCAATTTCATAAAGAGAAGAAAACAAATAGAAGATGAAGAGAATACCAATGAAAGGGAAGAGACTTCCCAATATCCTCCTATTATTTCTTATGATGAATCAGGTAACGAGGAGGAGCCTTCTACTCAACCAATCTCATTAATAAGGAGCTCCAAAAAGAGGATTGAACCCCCACATGATGTGGTGAAGAGGAATAAAAGAAAAAGGAAGAGAGATAAAAAGGCATCTCTCCCAAATAAAGTTGCTCCTATTATTGTTGTGCCTCATGAAAATGAAGATGATACACTTTATGATGATCCATTATGCCTATTGCTTGTTGTGATGATTATGATTTGGAAGATAATGATACTTCTTATGATCTTGAAAATCTTTTTGTTACTTGCTTGGAAGAATATGATAATAATGTTTGCTATACTATTGGTGCTATCCATACTATTAATGATGAGAGTGATTATGCTTATGATACAAAAAGGCCCAAGCTTGGGGAAGCTATGTTTGATGAGGATGCCATATTTGAGAATATATTTTCTGCAATTAATGTTTATCCCAAGCTTGGGGATTCTATGTTTAATAATGATGATATTTTTAGCCTTCCATGTTTTGATATGCAAAGTGATTATGATGAGAACAAAGTTGCTACTTATGATGATTATTGTGATGAAACTTATGCTATAAAAAGTATTGATGATTATATTTATAAAACTTGTCATGATTATGATTACCCTTTTTCTGAACATTACTCTTTTAATGTGGAAACAATTTATAGTATTCAAGTCTCTTATGATACCCCCACTATCCCGAATGAGAAGAATTTTGCTTATGTGGAGAGTAATAAAATTTCTATGCAAGTAGATCATGAAAAAAATGCTTTAGGTGCTGGTTATATTGTTGAATTCATTCATGATGCCACTGAAAATTATTATGAGGGAGGAACATATTCTTGTAGGAATTGCAATAATATCAAGTTTCCTCTCTATGTGCTTAAAGTTTCGAAGTTCTGCTTGTTTTACCTTCATATGCAAGTTGATTCTTGTTCCCACAAGTTGTTTGCTCACAAAATCCCTATGCATAGGAAGTGGGTTAGGCTTAAATGTGCTAGTCATATTCTTCATGATGCTCTCTTTACGTTTCAATTCCTATCCTTTATGTGAGCATCATTGAAATCATCATGCCTAGCTAGGGGCGTTAAACGATAGCGCTTGTTGGGAGGCAACCCAATTTTATTTTTGTTCCTTGCATTTTGCTCCTGTTTAGTAATAAATAATTCATCTATCCTCTGTTTAGATGTGGTTTTATGCTTTTAATTAATGTTTGTGCCAAGTATAACCTTTGGGAAGACTTGGGGAAAGTATCGTTGATCATGCTGTCAAAAACAGAAACTTTAGCGCTCACGAGAACTACTGCCATTTTTATTTGGAGAGTGATATTTAGTTAATTCTTTTTGCAGATGATTAATAGATAAATTTCTCAGGTCAAGAAAGTTATTTGAGAATTTCATGAGTTCCAGAAGTATACGTTTGATCCAGATTACTACAGACTGTTCTGTTTTTGACAGATTCTGTTTTTCGTGTGTTGTTTGCTTATTTTGATGAATCTATGAGTAGTATCGGAGGGTATGAACCATAATAAGTTGGAATACAGTAGATATTAGACCAATATGAATTTAGAATGAGTTCACAACAGTACCTTGAAGTGGTGTTTTGTTTTGTTTCGCTAACGGATACTACGAGTTTTCTGTTAAGTTTTGTGTTGTGAAGTTTTCATGTTTTGGGTAAGGATTAGATGGACTATTGAATAAGGAGTGGCAAGAGCCTAAGCTTTGGGATGACCAAGGCACCCCAAGGTAATATTCAAGGACAACCAAGAGCCTAAGCTTGGGGATGCCCCGGAAGGCATCCCCTCTTTCGTCTTCGTTCATCGGTAACTTTACTTGGAGCTATATTTTTATTCACCACATGATATGTGTTTTGCTTGGAGCGTCAATTTATCTTGTTAGGATTTGCTTGCTGTTTGAATAGAATACCAAGATCTGAAATTATTTAATGTCAGAGGGTCTTCACATAGTTGCATAATTATTCAACTACTCATTGATCTTCACTTATATATTTCGGAGTAGTTTGTCATTTGCTCTAGTGCTTCACTTATATCTATTAGAGCATGGTGGTAGTTTTATTTTGAAGAAATATATGAACTCTCATGCTTCACTTATATTATTTTGAGAGTCTTAAATAGCATGGTAATTTGCTTAAAATCCTAATATGCTAGGTATTCAAGAATAATAAAATTCCCTTATGAGTGTGTTGAATACTAAGAGAAGTTTGATACTTGATGATTGTTTTGAGATATGGAGATAGTGATATTAGAGTCATGCTAGTTGAGTAGTTGTGAATTTGAGAAATGCTTGTGTTGAAGTTTGCAAGTCCCGTAGCATGCACGTATGGTAAACATTATGTAACAAATTTGAAACATGAGGTGTTATTTGACTGTCCTCCTTATGAGTGGCGGTCGGGGACGAGCGATGGTCTTTTCCTACCAACCTATCCTCCTAGGAGCATGTGCGTTGTGCCAAGGTTTTTGATGACTTGTAGATTTTTGCAATAAGTATGTGAGTTCTTTATGACTAACGTTGAGTCCATGAATTATACGCACTCTCACCCTTCCATCCATGCTAGCCTCTATGGTACCGTGCATTGCCCTTTCTCACATTGAGAGTTGGTGCAAACTTCGCTGGTGCATCCAAACCCCGTGATATGATACGCTCTGTCACACATAAGCCTCCTTATATCTTCCTCAAAACAGCCACCATACCTACCTATTATGGCATTTCCATAGCCATTCCGAGATATATTGTCATGCAACTTTCCACCATTCTGTTTATCTTATCACATTCACCATTGTCATATTGCTTTGCATGATCATGTAGTTGACATCGTATTTGTGGCAAAGCCACCGTTCATAATTTTCATACATGTCACACTTGATTCATCGCAATCCCGGTACACCGCCGGAGGCATTCATATATAGCCACACTTTATTCTAGTATCGAGTTGTAATCATTGAGTTGTAAATAAATAGAAGTGTGATGATCATCATTAATAGAGCATTGTCCCAAAAAAAAGAGAAAGGCCAAATAAAAAAAGGCCAAAGAAAGAAAGGCCAAAAAAAGGTAAGGCCAAATAAAAATAAAAAAATAAAAGGGACAATGCTACTATCCTTTTTCCACATTTGTGCTTCAAAGTAGCACCATGATCTTTATGATAGAGGGTCTCTTGTTCTGTCACTTTCATATACTAGTGCGAATTTTTCATTATAGAACTTGGCTTGTATATTCCAACAATGGGCCTCCTCAAGTGCCCTAGGTCTTCGTGAGCAAGCAAGTTGGATGCACACCCACTAGTTTCTTTTGTTGAGCTTTCATACATCTATAGTTCTAGTGCATCCGTTGAATGGAAATCCCTACTCCTTGCATTAACATCAATCGGTGGGCATCTCCATAGCCCATTGATTAGCCTCGTTGATGTGAGACTTTCTCCTTTTTGTCTTCTCCACATAACCCCCTCATTATTCTATTCCACCCATAGTGCTATATCCATGGCTCACACTCATGTATTGCGTGAAGGTTTATAAGTTTCAGATTACTAAAGTATGAAACAATTGCTTGGCTTCTCATCGGGGTTGTGCATGATGAGAGCATTCTTGTGTGGCGAAAATGGAGCATGACTAAACTATATGATTTTGTAGGGATGAACTTTCTTTGGCCATGTATTTTGAGAAGACATAATTGCTTAGTTAGTATGCTTGAAGTATTATTATTTTTATGTCAATATGAACTTTTGTCTTGAATCTTTCGGATCTAAATATTCATATCACAAGTAAAAAGAATTACATTGAAATTATGCCAACTAGAATTCCACATCAAAAATTATCTTTTTTATCATTTACCTACTCGAGGACGAGCAGGAATAAAGCTTGGGGATGCTTGATACGTCTCCAATGTATCTATAATTTTTGATTGCTCCATGCTATATTATCTACTGTTTTGGGCAATATTGGGCTTTATTATCCACTTTTATATTATTTTTGGGACTAACCTATTAACCGGAGGCCCAGCCCAGATTTGTTGTTTTATGCCTATTTCAGTGTTTTGAAGAAAAGGAATATCAGACGGAGTTGAAATGGAACGAAATCAACTGGAGAAGTTATTTTTGGAAGGAAACAAACCTGATGGACTTGGACCCCACGTCAGAAGATACGGGAGCTACCCACGAGGGTGGGGGGCGCACCCCCTGCCTCGTGGGGCCCCCGTGGCTCCCCTGACGTGCTTCTTCTGCCTATGTAACTCCATATACCCCAAAACTTCCAGCACGGAGATGAGATCGGGAGTTCTGCCGCCAGAAGCCTCCTTAGCCACCAAAAAGCCAATCTAGACCCGTTCCGGCACCCTGTCGGAGGGGGCAATCCCTCTCCGGTGGCCATCTTCATCATCCCGGTGCTCTCCATGACGAGGAGGGAGTAGTTCTCCCTTGGGACTGAGGGTATGTACCATTAGCTATGTGTTTGAGCTCTCTCTTTCGTGTTCTTGAGATGTTACGATCTTGATGTATCGCGAGCTTTGCTATTATAGTTGGATCCTATGTTTCTCCTCCCCCTCTTCTCTCTTGTAATGAATTGAGTTTCCCCTTTGAAGTAATCTTATCGGATTGAGTCTTTAAAGATTTGAGAACACTTGATGTGTGTCTTGGTGATCAACTTGCGGGTTTCGTGACATTGGAAACCTATGCACAGGGGTTGGCACATGTTTTCGTCATGATTCTCCGGTAGAAACTTTGGGGCACTCTTTGAGGTCCTTTCTGTTGGTTGAATAGATGAATCTGAGATTGTCTGATGCATATTGTATAATCATACCCACGGATACTTGAGGTGACATTGGAGTATCTAGGTGACGTTAGGGTTTTGGTTGATTTGTGTCTTAAGGTGTTATTCTAGTACGAACTCTAGGGCTGTTTGTGACACTTATAGGAATAGCCCAACGGATTGATTGGAAAGAATAATTTTGAGGTGGTTTCGTACCCTACCATAATCTCTTCGTTCGTTCTCCGCTATTAGTGACTTTGGAGTGACTCTTTGTTGCATGTTGAGGGATAGTTATGTGATCCAATTATGTTAACATTGTTGAGGGAACTCACACTAGCGAAAGTATGAACCCTAGGGCTTGTTTCCACGCATTGCAATACCATTTACGCTCACTTTTATCATTAGTTACCTTGCTGTTTTTATAATTTCAGATTACAAATACCTTTATCTACTATCCATATACCACTTGTATCACCATCTCTTCGCCTTACTAGTGCACCTATACAATTTACCATTGTATTGGGTGTGTTGGGAACACAAGAGACTCTTTGTTATTTGGTTGCAGGGTTGCTTGAGAGAGACCATCTTTATCCTATGCCTCGTACGGATTGATAAACCTTAGGTCATCCACTTGAGGGAAATTTGCTACTGTCCTACAAACCTCTTCACTTGGAGGCCCAACAACGTCTACAAGAAGAAGGTTGTGTACTAGACATCACAGACCTTTCCCAATCACTCGTGGTAAGTCTTCAAGGTAGACCTCCAAAACTTTCATAGACATGTTCACCAGCACACCACAATTACTCTTGGCTGCTCATGACATGATGCCTAACCGTCTGCAAGAATGACAGTCTTCAAAGGTAACAGGCTCTGGTGATGCTAAATCGCTTTGGCTCTAGTTGTGTTTTTTCTCACTTGGGTTTCTCTCAAAGTCATTGGAGAAAGGGTTGCTCTCAAATGACAAGTGTCAAGTTAGAGTAGGCAACCAACAAGTGGTTGTAGTGGGCGTCTATTTAGAGCCAAGGGGTAACCCGACATGAAATGTCATAAATGCCCATCGAACATGACTGTTGTCAGGATAAGGATCCACTCGACATTTGGCACGCGATGCAACAATATCTGAAAATTGAACTCTCAATATCGTCGGGGCACTAATTTCCTCACGATAGGTAGATCGCACTGGCGAAATCCTAATGCCTCGGGCTGACCAAATTCGTCAGCGACCAGATGAACCGTGTCATTGTCGCTAGCCAATTTGTCGGTTTTTCCGGAGGTTTCCAAGGCTTCGCTGGAAGCGGTAAGAGTGTCTATAGGTTTGAGAATCACATTGGAAATATGAAATATGTTTTAGGTAGACCCCCTTTAACAGTATGGTTTTCCTACGTCTCAAATAAGAAGAAAGAAACTACGAAAACAGAAGTCTTCAATCTTCAAAGTCTTCACATCAATTTCTTCAAATGCCATACCAATTTCTTTACTTAAAGTAATACATTTTTAGGGGTCATATTTCATTGGTTAAACCAAATCTTCAGGGACTGCAACTCATGTGTATACTCACAAACACATTAGTTCATCAACCTATTTTTCTTCATTACTCCAAAACCACTAAGGGGACACTTGATGCACTTACAATCTCCCCCTTTTTGGTGATTGATGATAAACATGTCATGTTTTCAATGAGGATAAATAATGGAAGTGTAAGGACAAAGTATGAAGAAATTGGTTACATAATTTAGGGGAACTCCCCCTGAAGATGTGCATATTGATGAATTTTCTTTCGATTGCGAATGCACATGGTGGGTTGGAATTGTGGAGATCTCCCCCTATATCTTGGAATCCAATCATGCATGATTATAAGATATTGAAGAGTTTGAATGCATGATGAAAATTGGTGCCTGCCGAAATTCAGCATGCATGAGCATATATATCACTAAGGCACCTAGCATGTAGATAAATGTACAAAAGAGTCAGACCACCAATAGTATTTAAGTTACAATCCATCATAGAACGTATCAAATGAAATCAAGAGTTGGAACTCAGCAAAAACAATCCAAAATATATAAGACCCGCTTTAAGACTAACTCAAATCCCCCTTTGTCATTAAATGACCAAAAGGAGACGGAACTAAGGACTAGCGTCCCTAAAGAAAATCATCTTGAAGAATCCAAAGGAGCGCCAACATTGGTGTTGGCGTCATGGGAAGCAGAAGGGCATGAAGCAGTATCTTCGACCTCTTCATTTTCATTAGTAGAGCGTGAAGGAGACACTGATCTTGGGAAGAGCAGAGGAAATTGCACTTTCTTCAACTTCTTCTTGGGTGGATACGACCAATCCAAGTCTTGTTGGAATTCTAGTGCTCCAAGTTCTTCACGCATCTTGAGATGTGATAATATGTCCCAGCTTATGTGAAATGTCTCATGGGCATGATAATGATTTTTGTGCACAGAGTTTTGCGTCACATTCATGGTGGCAAGAATAGCATCAAGCTGGCGCTTAACCTAGTTGTGGTTTTGATCCACCTTCTGATGCAGACTGATGAGGAGTTCTCATCTGTCATGACCCGAGGAGCTTCACTTTGAGGAATTTGCTCTGAGGCTTTTGCTGCAGTGTCTTGTCTTGTAGTTTCATGACCCGTAGACTGAGAGGCTGGTTGATGAATTTTACATCAAGGGGACGAAGTCCTTCATCAATTGTGGCTTTGCCCTTGCCAGATACTGAGGATATACTACTCTGAAGAATTTCAACCTCTGGCAGGTAGCTGAGATGATTCTAATGATCATCCCTGTAGTTGATTGAATACCTGGATCTGATGAATCTCATGATCCATGGAGTATATGGCTTTAACTCAAATGGATATTGTGCTAAGGTGACCAATGTCCTCATGAAGAAATCATAGATGTTAATGGGAATGCCATGTATGATTTTGACCAACATATTCTTCATGACTCCCATGACTTCTTCAGTAGCTGAGTTGTGGCCCTTGATGTGACTGAGGGTCTTGGCCAAGACACGGTAGACAGTGCAAGGCACAAAAAGAAAATCCTTCACTAAGAAAGTTTTCCATAGAGCATCTCCTTCAGAAGTTGGCTTCATCAACACTTGCATCAAATGGTGTGGCGTCTCAGGTTCTTCATTGATTGTCCTTGCATCTCCTTGGGATGGATCCACTAGTAGAGCACGAAGCAATTCATCAGAAGGTGCTTTATAGTGAGTGTCTTCACTCATCTAGTCTAGAGCCCAATAGTGAATATCTTCAACATTTCTAGATAGATGCAAAGTGGCATAAAATTGAATAATTAGCTCTTCGTTCCAATCACAGATGACGGAGCAAAAACTGAGCAACCCAACATCATGAGGAACAACTAGAACTGGTCTAAAACATGGGAGTGACTCCATATCCACATGAGGAATATGGCGATGCAGGAAGATCTTGTGCTTGACAAAGAGTAGTGAAGAATAGTAGTTCATCTACATCTTATTCAAGAAGCATTGATGCCTAATCTTGGCTGAGTCATTAGGGGACTCGCCGATGAAGAAATTCTTCTCATCGAAGAATTTGGCATTATCAAACTTTGGCCTCCTGATGCTTTTGCCAACCCTTGGCATTGAGGGCACGGGCTGAAGATTGATCCTCTTTAGCTTCACATCTAAGATGGGCCTCAGTGAGCCAATGGAATCATTGGGGGCATCAGACTTGGCCACTTCTCCAATGTTGCAAATGGAACAGTATCAGTGTCCGCTAAAGGAACCGAGTCTTCTCTCCGAGGGGACGGGTGCACAATATCAACAATGAGTTCTGGTTGTAACTTCTTTAGGTGGTGCAACTGGAATTTCTTCAGTAATGGTCTGAAGAGAAGGCCGATGTTCTTCAGAACCAGTGTGAATTTCTTCAGTCATCGCATGCGACTGAGGCAACTATGTGAGAGGTGTGGAGATGGGAGGATTTGGGTGAGCTGCATCCCAAATTTTGTGATGGATAACTAGCATTGTGGAGCCATCAATATCCACATCCTCTTTAGTTCCTTCATTGCTTCCACATGAAGAGACTATTTCTTCAGTCACAAGGATGGGTTGTGGTTTCCGGAATGCTTCCACTTAAATTTCTTCAACTACCTTCTCTATGGTAGCAGCGTAGTGGGTATCCTCTTATTCATCCTCATCAGCAGAATGAATGACATACTCCCCCCATAGGGGGTGCTGATGAATTGGGAGTGGCATCAATTGCCATTATTGAAGACAGTGGGCCCATCTTTAGTTTCTTCACTGATTCAGTGGTCAGAGGGGCTGAAGCTTTTCTCTCCTGTATGGCGCCGTCTTTAGTTCCTTCTCGGCTGCCTTGGTCTTCTTCGCTTCTAATGTAGAACGAAGGGTGATAAGCTTCAAAGATGAGGTCTAAGTTGGAGCAGTAGCTGAGGAACTAGTTGGTGTAGTTAATTCAAGCACAACTAATGTAGACGCCCTGGTAGGTTCTTCAGGCGCAACATCTTCCCTTGCCTTAGTAATTCCTTCAGGAGAAGTAGAAGGCGCAGTCTCACTGTCCTGAGGAGTTTGCTGGGGACCTGTGGAACTTGATGGATGAACTTGCCCATGCTTGGCATCCTCCCTCTTATTGTGATCATCAACCACTTGCTTGGTTGCATTGATGAATCTGTCATGCATGCAACATCAATGATTGGCCTGGCACTCATATTCTTCGGACAGCTGTTGGATTTCCGATTGCGAAGTCACAAGCTACTGAGGGTATATTGTTGGAAATATGCCCTAGAGGCGATAATAAAATGGTTATTATCATATTTCCCATTCATGATAAATGTTTATTATTCATGCTAGAATTGTATTGACCGGAAACTTAAATACATGTGTGAATACATAAACTACACTGTGTCCCTAGTAAGCCTCTACCATACTAGCTCATTGATCAAAGATGGTTATGGTTTCCTAACCATGGACATGAGTTCTCATTTGATAATAGATCACATCATTAGAAGAATGATGTGATGGGCAGACCCAACCGTAAGCTTAGCATCAGATCGTTTAGTTATTTGCTATAGCTTTCTTCATGTCAAGTATCAATTCTTAGACCATGAGATCATGCCACTCCCAGATACCAGAAGAATGGTTTGTGTGCTATCAGAGGTCACTTCGTAATTTGGTGATCATAATGGTGCTCTACAGGTATCTCCGAACGTGTTTGTTGGGTTGCATGGATTCAGACTGGGATTTGTCGCTCCATGTGACAAAGAGATATCTCTGGGCCCTCTCGGTAATACAACATCATAAGAACCTTCATGTGACTAATGAGTCTAGTCATGGGATCTTTATTACGAAACGTGTAAAGAGAGCTGCTGTGACATCCCCGATTCGACCGTACACTAATCATACACACAAATGTGTACGATCAAGATCAGGGACTCACGGGAAGATATCACAGCACAAATCTAGACACAGATGAAAATAATACAAGCTTTGTATTACAAGCCAGGGGACTCGAGGGCTCGAATACAAAAGCTCGATACACAAGAGTCAGCGGAAGCAACAATATATGAGTACAGACATAAGTTAAACAAGTTTGCCTTAAGAAGGCTAGCACAAACATCAATGATCGAAGAGGCAAGGCCTTCTGCCTGGGACCTCCTAACTACTCCTGGTCGTCGGCGGTCTCCACTCCAAGAACGTTTAACACCCGCTCCCGAAAAGAGACAAAAGGGGACGCCGGTGCACGTAGGAGTGTCGGATTGCAAAACGGACAACGGGGAAAAAACTCGGATGCATGAGACGAACACGTATGCAAATGAGATGCACATGATGACATGATATGAAATGCATGACATTAAAAAAATGCAAAACAAAGAAAAAACCCAACCACGAAGGGAAATCTCATAAATTAAAGCCGAAAATGGCAGAGTCAGAGTTACAAATATGGTAAGTTACATCTGGGGTGTTACAACACTCCACCACTACGAAAGGATCTCGTCCCGAGATCTAGGACTAAAAGAACTCCGGATATTCGGAACGGATGTGATCCTCGTGTTCCCAGGTGGTTTCTCGGTCGGAATGGTGTGACCACTTCACTTTCAGGAATTTGATTGACTTGTTGCGAGTCTTGCGCTCGGTTTCTTGAAGAATAGCAACGGGATGCTCATGATAAGACAGGTCTTCTTGGAGATCAATCTCTTCGAAGTTGATGGTGCGGTCAGGAGTCTTGAAGCACTTGCGAAGCTGTGACACGTGAAACACGTCGTGCACATTTGCAAAGTTGGACGGAAGCTCATGTTGATTGGCGAGATCGCCTCTTTTGCCAGTGATCTTGAAAGGACCCATGTATCTAGCGCCAAGCTTCCCTTTGATACCGAAGCGATGAGTGCCTTTCATTGGAGAGACGCGGAGGTAGACATGGTCTCCGATCTCGAAAGCCAAGTCACGATGCTTGCTATCATAGTAACTCTTCTAGCGTGATTGCGCGGCTTTGAGATTTTCATGAATGACTTTGCATTTCTTCAGCCTCTGTGATTAAGTCATTTCCAAGAAGTTGGCGTTCACCAGCCTCTGACCAATTAAGAGGAGCACGACACTTTCTGCCATAGAGAATCTCGAATGTGGCCTTGCCCGAACTCGCTTGGAAGCTGTAGTTGTAGGAGAACTCGGCATATGGAAGACAATCTTCCCACTTCATACCGAAAGAAATGACAGAAGCCCTGAGCATATCTTCAAGGATTTGATTAACTCGCTTGACTTGTCCACTAGTATGAGGATGGAAGGTTGTGCTAAAGCGAATGTTGGTGCCCATGGCCTTCTGAAAGGAGTCCCAGAACTTAGAAGTGAAGATGCTTCCACGATCTAAAGATATCAACTACGGAATACCGTGCAAGGAGACAATCCTAGAGGTGTATAGCTCTGCCAACTGAGCTGCTGTGATAGATTTTTTGATAGGAAGAAATTGAGCCACTTTAGTAAGCTTGTCGATGACAACAAAGATAGCATCATTTCCATGTTTGTACTTGGGAAATCCAGTTACGAAGTCCATCTCAATATGGTCAAACTTCCATTCTGGAATGGCAAGAGGTTGGAGGAGACAAACTGGTCGTTGGTGTTCTGCTTTTACTCTTCTGCAGACATCACATTCGTTCACGAATTGAGCAATTTCTCGCTTCATTCGAGTCCACCAATACGACTGCTTGAGGTCATGGTACATCTTTGTACTTCCAGGATGAATGGATAGAAGGGAATTGTGAGCCTCGTTCATAATGACTTTATGTAGATCACCCTTAGGAACCACAATTCGATCCTTGAAGAAAAGAGTGTCTTTGTCATCAAGGCGATAGCACTTGTACTTGGGTTGGCTCTTGGAAATCCCATATTTCACCTTCTTCACCATGGCATCAAGAAGTATTGACTCACGAATTTGATCTTCCAAAGTAGGAGAGACTTGGAGATTGGCAAGGAAACCTTGAGGAACAACTTGGAGATTCAGTTTGCGGAAAGCTTCACAAAGGTCCAGTTGGAAGGGCTTGAGAATTAGGCTGTTGCAGTAAGCCTTCCTGCTCAAAGCATCTGCAATGACATTGGCCTTGCCTGGAGTATATTCAATACTCGGATTGTACTCTTGAATCATTTCGACCCAACGAGTCTGCCTGAGGTTGATGTTGGGCTGAGTGAAGATGTACTTGAGGCTCTTTATGATCAATGAAGATGTCCACTTTCCTTCCCAACAAGAGATGTCTCCATGTTAATAGAGCATGGACAACTGCCGCCAACTCGAGGTCATGAGTGGGGTAGTTCTTTTTGTTGGGCTTCAACTGGTGAGAGGTATAGGCCACAACTTTCTTCTCTTGCATTAACACAGCACCGAGACCTTGCAGGGAAGCATCACAGAAAACTTTGAATGGTTTGGATTCATTAGGAGGAGTCAAAATAGGATCTGTGATTAACTTATCTTTCAGGGTGTTGAAAGTGATGTCACATTCAGGCGTCCAGACATACTTGACGTGCTTCTGGAGGAGGTTGGAAAGAGGCTTTTCAATCTTAGAGAAATTCTCAACGAATCTTCGACAATAGCTTGCAAGCCCAAGAAAGCTGTGTAGCTGCTTCACATTCTGAGGCTGTTCCCAATTCACAATTGCAGACATCTTCTCAGGATTAATAGCAATGCCCTTGGCGGAGATGATATGGCCAAGGTAGAGAACCTCATCAAGCCAAAACTCACACTTTGAGAACTTCGCATAAAACTGATGCTCTCTGAGTTTGTCGAGTACCAATCTCAAATGCTTGGCATGATCCTCCTTGTTCTTGGAAAAGACCAAAATATCATCGAGTTATACCAAGACGAAATCATTTGTGTAAGGGTTGGAGATGAAGTTCATCATGCGAGAGAACATTGGAGGAGCATTGACAAGGCCGAAAGACATGACAATATATTCATAAGAACCATAGCTTGTTCTGAATGTTGTCTTGGGAATATCTTGTTCATGAATGCAAATCTGATGATAACCCATACGGAGGTCAAGCTTGGAGAAAACTTGAGCACCCTTAAGCTGCTCGAATAGCTCATTGATGTTGGGAAGTGGGTACTTGTTCTTTATTGTCTTCTTGTTCAATGGACGGTAGTCAACGCAGAGTCATTCCGTTCCATCTTTCTTTTTGACAAAAAGAACACCACAACCCCATGGAGAAGAGCTCGGCCGGATCAGACCCATACGCTCTTGTTCATCGAGTTGTTTCTTCAACTCCTTCAACTCTTTTGGTCCAAGCTTGTAAGGACGTTTGCAAACAGGTTCCGTGCCAGGCTCAAGATCGATGACGAATTCAACTGGCCGGTGAGGAGGCATTCCTGGAAGCTCTTCTAGAAAGACGTCTTGATATTCACAAACGACTGGAATCTGAGAGATGGCATTCAACTCGCCCTTCTCATTGAGAGAAAACAGTCGAATGGTTTCATCACGAGCGGCATAGATGATCACATCCTCAGACAAGTGTGTCAATTGAATCTGCCTGGTAGCACAATCAAGCTGAGCCTTGTGCTTAGAAAGCCAGTCCATGCCGACAATTAGATCAATATCCGAGTCACCAAGAACAATAGGAGAATAAAGAAACTTATAGTCGCCCATCTCGATAGACACGTCCGGGATGCAATTTTTAGATGGCATTTGCTTCCCCGGGGACACAATCTTCAATGGGAAAGGAATCTTTTCAGTCACAAACTCATGCTTGGCAACAAAAGGTCTTGAAATGAAAGAAAGCGATGCACCAGTATCAAACAATACTTTTGCAAGAAAGGAGTTAACTGGAAGGTTACCCATGATCACTTCTGAAGAGTCCTCTGCCTGAGCTATGTTCATCATGTTGACCTTAGCATGCTTGGGATTATGCTTGACCACTGCATTGCTGGCAGATCTCACAGGAGGAGGAGGTGGAAGGCGCCTTTGGTTGAAGCATTTGTTTGCATAGTGCCCTTTCTGCTGACACTTGTTGCAAGTAACCTCTGAGCGCGGACGGTGATAAGGAGCACTTGACCTTGGATCATGAGACGGAGTTTTGTTCTGATAGCCTGGGTTGGGTGGGTGGGAAGATCCATTGCCACCTTTACTCTTCTGCTGGTAAGACTGACGAAAGGAGGAGGAGGAGGCAAACATAACTTCTGTTGCTTAGCTGCCACTTGAGTTGAAGAAGAAGATGGAGCTGCATCCCTGACTCTCTTCTTAGAAGCATCACATTTGAGCTGAGCAACTTCTTGCTTTAGTGCCATGTTGTAGAATTCATCATACTTGGTCGGCTCAAAAAGCACGAGAGCTAATTGCAGATCTTCTCTGAGGCCACCTCTGAATTGATAAATTATGCTCTTCTCATCAGGGACGTCCTGTTTAGCAAAGCGAGCGAGCCTCTGAAACAGGATATTGTATTGGTAAACTGACATGCTGCCTTGCTTGAGATTGCGGAACTCCTCGCGCTTACTCTCAGCAACAGTTTGTGGAATGTGGTGAGCTTTGAAGTCTCGGCGGAAATCATCCCGCGTAATCACACGACCTCCTCTGGAATCTCTGTATTGTTGATACCACTCAGTAGCTTGGTTTTGAGTTGGAACGAAGCAAACTTGACAAAGTCCTCAGGCCTGACATTGCTACACTCAAAATGTTTGCAGATATCCATGAGCCAGTCATCGGCGTCTGTGGCCTCGACACAGTTACTGAAGGACTTCGGCTGGTTTGCGAGGAACTGACTGAGGGTAGCAAACTGAGGCTGATTGTTGCCTTGGCCTTGATTTACTTGGTTGCCTTGCCCTTGGTTGCGCTCCTGCAAGAGTTGCAAAAGCATCTGAGTGTTGGCATTGGTGGCTGCCATGACAGCTTTCCATGCCTCCAGAGGTGGAGGTGGTGGCAGAGGTTCCGGAATCTTATGCATTAGAGGAGCCATCCTGAAGAGGTTGACATCCGTTAGCATCTCGAAAGACATACATTCAAGCTTAATCAATGGATAGAAATTGCAACATATAGCCTTAACATTCGAACAAGAATGAACGAATGAATTCCAAAGTAAATCATCACAGTTCCATTAAGTTGAGAAGCCACTTAGATAAAAGGTAGACGAAAAAAGCGACAAATAATTTAAGTGGTAATCATATGAACAAATAATTGGTAAGGATTACCCAATCACAAACCAAATATTTGCGGGAAGGTAGACGTAATCATATGAACAAATAATTGGTAAGGATTACCCAATCACAAACCAAATATTTGCGGGAAGAAATACTAGAGCTGCAAGAATTCCCACCTATGAAACTCCCGAAACTTTCTGGTTATGCAATCAGGTGTTGGGGATACAGGGGAAGCATAATATCTCACCCAAAACTAGAAAATCCTACATCCAGCTGTATCCATCCTTTAACACATAACCAAGAAACCTTCGGAAATCATTTACATCAACCTTCGAAAAGCATCCGTTATACGAGTTATGTCAATACTCCCGAACTCCCGCCCAAGTACTAGGTGCCGTCGAGGTTATCTCACCAACAACTGCAGAAAAGAGATTTTCGATGTCGGTGCACTCAGGTATTCCAGAACTGCAACGATAAAATTGTGACGACAACACCTCGGAGCTCAACTCCCCAGGACACTACCACAACCCTAAATGTCAGGAGGCACCAAGAACAATGTTCTCGTCACAAAACCATCGAAACGATTCCAAGATACCCGCGTTCTCCTAAATTTTTAGTGAAATTTGAGAAGAGAAGAGTCAAAACTCTACGTCAGGAGGCCTCACCAGAGCGACGAAGGGACTGAGGAGTAAAAAGAATCCTACTATCCGATATATATAATCCTAAGACTCAAAACATTTTGTTCTAGATTCAACAACGTCAGCTTTGATCAAGCAGGGGGCTCCTAAGTCGGGGAAGGCTCTGATTACCAACTTGTAACACCCACAATGCGGCTATATCTCCCACGTGTCGGGGCACGACTTAGAGGCATAACCGCATGGTAGGCATGTCGCAAGAGGGGTAATCTTTACACATCCCATGTACTGAATAAGAAAGGGATAAAGAGTTGGCTTACAATCGCCACATCACACAATACATAAATATATCATACATCATCCAGAATACAATCAAGGTCCGACTACGGAACCAAAATTAAGAAAGACAACCCCAAATGCTAGATCCCTGATCGCCCCAACTGGGCTCCTCTAATGATCATCCAGAAAAGATACATAGTAACGGCCCGAATCCTCGTCGAACTCCCACTTGAGTTCGGTAGCGTACCCTACACTGGCATCATCGGCACCTGCATCTGTTTGGAAGTATTTGTGAGTCACGGGGACTCAGCAATCTCACCCCCCCCCCGCGATAAGGACTATTTAAGCTTAAGGGTAGGAAAGGGTAGTGGGGTGGAGCTATAGCAAAGCACTAAGCATATATGGTGGCTAACTTACGCAAATGAGAGCGAGAAGAGAAGCAAAGCACGGTCGAGAAACTAATAGTGATCAAGAAGTGATCCTGAAAGCTACTTATGTTCAGGCATAACACGAGACCGTGTTCTCTTCCCGGACTCCGTCGAAAAGAGAACATCACGGCTACACACGCAGTTGATTCATTTTAATTAAGTTAAGTGTCAAGTTTTCTACAACCGGATATTAATAAATTCCCATCTGCTCATAACCGCGGGCACGGCTTTCAAAAGTTCAAAACCATGTAGGGGTGTCCCAACTTAGCCCATCACAAGCTCTCACGGTCAACGAAGGATATTCCTTCTCCTAGGAAGACCCAGTCAAACTCGGAATCCCGGTTACAAGACATTTCAACAATGGTAAAACATGTCCAGCAAAGCCTCCCAATGTGCCCACAAATCCCGATAGGAGCTGCACATATCTCGTTCTCAGGGCACACCGGATGAACACTACGTACAACTGAAACCAACCCTCAAGTTTCCCTGAGGTGGCGCTGCAAGTGGCTTTGTTTTGGACCAACACTCAGAGGAGCACTGGCCCGGGGGTTTAAATAAAGATGATATAGCAAGTGGTAGGTATCGCGGCATAGCAATAGAGCGAACAACTAGCAAGCAAAGATAGAAGTGATTTCAAGGGTATGGTCATCTTGCCTGCAAAGTTCTCAGAGTTGACGAAAGATTGATCCTCGTAAGCGTACTCAACCGGTTCCTCGATCACGTACTCGTATCCCGGCTCTACCCAAAGCAAGAACACAAGCAAATGACCAACAATCAATCACGGTGCAATGCGCAAGCAACATGATGCAAAACATGGCATGACATGCGAGATGTGATATGCAATGCATATGCGTGCTCCGGAAGGAAAAGATTGATCAAGGCATCAACTTGGCAAACCAAGTGCGCCACTGGAAAGATGAGTTGATTTCGGTCGAAATCGATATAAAGATCACCGGAATCGGATGCACGGTTTGCAAACGGCAAGAAAAACAAGAATGGCACAATTGTGCGATTAACAACACGATGCCATCTAGAATGCGACAAGAAGCTAAGCTACTGCACTCCAACATAACAACAAAGCATATGGCAGTGATCTACTCAAGATGCTTGACAAAATATGAACAATGAGCTGTGGCTAAATCACCCAAGAGTAGGTTAAAACAAGCATGGAAAAAGTCCAAAACATATCAGCTTCACAGACTTAGTGAAAATTACTAACATGCCAGGAATTTACATCAGGAAGCCATGTTTAGAGCAAGAAAACAACAATGCTACAGGAACATAACATAGCAAACAAAGGCATGGCATGAATCTACTCAAAGCATAGAACAAAAGTCCCTTACTAATCAAGAGCCAAAAAGGCACAGAAGATATTATGGCACCCATGTAAACATAGCAAGTTTCGTTAACAGATTCAGACTTAGCAGAAAACTGAGCATGGCATAAATAGAATTATGAAGGCATCTTTGCGAGCTCGATTTACTCACCACAAGGCATTTCATGACAAGATAAGCATACTACCAGCAAGAAGACATGATCATAAGGCTAACCATGGCAAGAACAAGTTTATAGCATGCTTGGATCAACTACAACAACCATGGCAAAATTGATTAACATGTAAACAATCTGCCAGGAACATTTTATAGCAAAAGTAGAGCAAGATTACGACATGCTAGGTTCCTCCATAATTGCAAACAGTGGCATGGATGGATAGCGCACGACCATATGTCCAAATCATCCTTACTGAAGATACTCAAAACAAGCATGGATCTCACTGTAGCATCATGTATACATGGCATAAAAATAACAGGAGAGCAAGGACTTTGCAAAATCCTAAGTCCCTGAAATCAGCAATATCACGAAGGATACTTTGCATGCTTGTGCTAGTCACCACAAAGATCACAAAAATACATGGCAATTACCCTTGTAAAGATGGTATGGCATAGACCAAAATACATGTAGAGCTCATGCCCATATGCAGCACACAACAAATGTGGAAAAAATGACAAATCCTCATACTCTGATAAGAATCAGCACCTAACAATTTATAGCACTCTTGCATCCACGATTTGGGCATCAAGATGGACTCAAAAAATCATGGCACAATGGAACAAAATGAAGAGCAACTCATGATGAACATTTTGATATATCATGCGCATGAAACCGAGAAGCATACAGAAAGTTATGGCATGATGAACAGAGCATAAAAACATAAGAGACTTAGGCAAAAACGGGGTCAACCTCACTGGATCCAGATCTGGCACGGAGTTCGAGGTGGCAGCGGATCGAGGACTCGCCGGAATGGCACCGAAGGAGGCGCCAGAGAGGAGGGAGACGACGGGGCGGCGGGGAGGAGGGATAGGAGACGCAGTGGACACTTGGTGGCG